>NW_028261394.1:27205787-27355787 GCF_051295495.1 Thamnophis sirtalis | reverse complement strand
GTCCAGTCTCTTCTTGAAAGCCTCCAGTGATGAAGCTCCCACAACTTATGAAGGCAACTCCTGTTCCATTAGTTGATTGTTCTCACTGTCAGAAAATATTTCCAGGTGGAATCGCTCCTTGATCAATTTCCACCATTATTCCTTGTCTGGCCTTCAGGTGCTTTGGAAAATAGCTTGACCTCTTCCTCTCTGTGGCAGCCCCTCAAATATTGGAAGACTGCTCGCCTGTCTCCCCTGGTATTTCTCTTCAATAGTCTAGCCATGCCCAGTTCCTGCAACCGTTCTTCATATGTTTTAGTCTCCAGTCCCCTAATCATTTTGTTGCTCTTCTCTGCATTTTTTTTAGAGTCTCAACATCTTTTTTATAGTGTGGAGACCAAAACTGGATGCAGTACTCTAGGTGTGGCCTTACTAAGGCTTTATAGAGTGGAATTAATACCTCCCTTGATCAAAGCCCTACCTTTCAGTTTCCTTAAAACAAGCTCAATTCCTGGCGACTTTATAAACTCATCCTTATTGTTTCCTTGGCAACAGTATAAAAGTACTTTGTTGTCTTCTAAAAAGTCCAAAGCTCTGGGCTTTTGTGATGGTCTCTCATTCAAGAGTTGACTAGAGTCAACCCTGCTTAGCTCTCCAATCCAGATCAGGTCACACATTGAGACACATGGCACCAGAGATCAGTAACATTCTGGATCTTGTTCTTTGGTACTAGACAGTTAGAAGTGAGGAGAACATAAAGCAGGGAAGGCAAATCACATTTTTATTTTTTTTCCTACCCTGGTGTGTGGAATGATGTGATTCAACCTTATTATATTATTTTGGAGCCTTAGAAAAAAGGTTCAAAGCAAACTTTGGTGCTTTTAAAAATGGACAGGCCCACCTCTGGGAACTGGTGATTTGTTTTAATAAGATAAGCAATATGGTGGGAGGGGATTATAAGAGACCCCTCCATAATTGGGGTTGGGGACTGTATGCAAGTTACTCTCCCTCCCTCCATATAAAGGCATCAACGCTGCTATCATGTATTCTGAGTCATTCAGACATTTGAATGTTTCTGTCTGTGACAGTTCAGTGAACACATTGTGACTGGTGCTTGCTTAATGGTCTAATCAGCCAAGGATTTGCCTGCCCTTTGAATAATTGTCTAAACTCATGATTACTCTTGTAGGGTATTCATATGCTAAGAAGATGAATGATGAGTTAAGAAAAGAAGAGAAAGAGTGGGAGGCAAGGGAAGGGAAGGGGCAAAGGGGAAGGGGAGGAGAGAGGAGGAGAGGAGAAGGGAGGGGAAGGAGAACAGGGGAAGGGAGAAGAGGAGTCGGGAGGGGAGGAAACGTAAGGGAAGGAACAAGAGGGGAGGAAAAGGGAGGGAAGGGAATGGAAGGAATGGAAGAAAGGAAGAAAAGGAGATAGGAAGGAAGGGGAGGAAAGGACAAGAGGGGATGGAAGGGAAAGAAAAGGGAGGGAAGGGAAGAGAGGGGACAAGAAGGGAGGGGGATGGAGAAGAGATGGGAAGAGAAGAGAGAAGAGGAGCTAGGAGGAAGGTAAAGGAAAGGAAAGGAAAAGAGAAAGGAAAAGAGAAAGGAAAGGAAAAGAGAAAGGGAAAGGAAAGGAAAGGGAAAAGAGAAAGGGAAAGAGAAAAGGAAAAGAGAAAGGAAAGGAAAAGAGGACTGGGAAAGGAAAGGGAAAGAGGAAAGGAAAAGAGAAAGGGAAAGAGAAAGGGAAAGGAAAAGAGAAAGGAAAGGAAAAGAGGAATGGGAATGGAAAGGAAAAGAGGAAAGGAAAAGAGAAAGGGAAAGGAAAGGGAAAGGAAAAGAGAAAGGGAAAGGAAAAGAGAAAGGAAAGGAAAAGAGGAATGGGAAAGGAAAGGAAAAGAGAAAGGAAAAGAGAAAGGGAAAGGAAAAGAGAAAGGAAAGGAAAAGAGAAAGGAAAGAAAAAGAGGAAAGGAAAAGAGAAAGGGAAAGAGAAAGGGAAAGAGAAAGGAAAAGGAAAAGGAAAGGAAAAGAGAAAGGAAAGGAAAGGAAAGGAAAAGAGGAATGGGAAAGGAAAAGAGGAATGAAAGAAAAGAGAAAGAGAAAGGAAAGGATGTGATCAGGAACTGTTAGGCACTTTGGAAAATGCTTTTAAGAATTGGGCTTCAGATCATGAACACAACACTTCCCTGCTTTTTTTTCAAGCAAGCTGAATTTTTCCGTGCTTCCATGCCGAAAAAAGATGTTGCTGTTTTCAGAAACACATGAACTTCAACTTCTTAAAACAGCAGCATCTCCATTTCAGGCGCCCACAGAAGGCCAAGGAAAGACGGCTGTTTGAAGTAATAGCTGAGTGATTCTCACCAAAGAATTCCCAAAGGATGCACGGCTCTGATTATTAGCAGGTGAAAAAGAGAAGAAAAATATTGGGAGAAATTTCTTGTGGAAAAGCAAACTATGACTCTTTACCAAGTTAGTTCCCTTTATTGTCACTGCATCTCATGCAACAAAATTAAATGCCATCTTCAGTGTACATTGTAACTATAAAAATAAAACAAAAACACACTTCCTTCACGTTCTAAACAATTGAACTGAAAACCCAATATTGCATTAACACTGCACGAAATCCAGTATTAATAAATGCAGGGTTTGTTTTGTGCCCCTTGGAAGAGAAATTACTTGTGGTTATTCCCACCGTGTTAGCGTGAAACACGATTTTAATTATTTATAATTTAATGTAACAGTCGGCCCTGGGAGTTATATTACATAACTCCTTCCCATATGTAAGTTCTTCACCTAGCAGGAAGAACATGCTACTCATAAGGGAGAAGAAGGTAGCTCAATCAAATAGTGTCACTTGGTTTATCATTTAAGTTGTGGCTGGAAGAAAATCCCAAAATAAATTTCCTCCCCCTAATTTGCTTCAGTCCATTGACAATTGCTGTTTGGTTGGGGTGGGGGTTGAACTGAGAAAATGACTGGCTCAAAATCCTCCAGGGAGCGTCTGCGACTTATTGGGGGGACTGGATTTTTTTTGGGAGGGTCTCCTGACTCCTAGCCTGGCACCTTCACCAGCCCCAGTGTCGGAGAAGGAGGGATTGGCCTCTATTCACAAGAGAATCCCTTACACCACCAGGCTTGAAATTTTGGGCTTAGAGAACTTAGAACTACGCCGCCTTCGGTCTGAGCATAGTACACAAAATTATCTGCTACAACATCCTACCTGTCAATGACTTCAACTGCATTAATGCACAGGCAAACAATGGATACAAACTCAAGGTTAACCGCTCCAAACTCGATTGCAGAAAACACAACTTCAGCATCAACACCTGGAATGCTCTACCTGACTCCGTTGTTACATCCTCAAACTCCCAAAACTTTAACCTTAGACTGTCTACTGTGGACCTCACTCCACTCCTAAGAGGCCTGTAAAGGGGGTGTGCATAAACGCACCAGCCTGCCTACCGGCCCTGTCCTACTGTCCCCATTTATTCGTACCGGGGTGGGTTGCAGCAGCCGCTACTGCAGGTTCGCTGAGGGTCGTGCTGCTTGCGCTTGATGCACGCTGTGCGTGCATGCACAGTGCCACCAAAATTGCTCTGAGCATGTGCAGAAGCAAAAAAACCAAGATGGCAGTACCTACGGCGCCACCTGGAGAACCAATTTGAGGGCATGGCAGGCCTGGGTCGCTACCGGTTCCAGTGACCCAGGCCGCCAAGTTACTACCAGTTCGGCTGAACCAGTCCGAAATGGTGGCAACCCACCTCTGATTCGTACCCATTGACTGTGTTCATATTTATGCTTATGCTTTATACCTGTTATCTTTTCCATGTTTGACAAACTAAATAAATAAACAAATTCACCCAAGATGCTTCTCTGCGCAAACGAGGACCCTCTATTCTCTATTCCAACACCTCCAGTTCTGCTGCCCACCAATTCTGCTAAGAATGTAGGAGATGCTTCCGACTAAATAAAGCGAGCTTTGTGCAGCGCGGTTCTCCCTCCCGCATGATGGAAGCTCCGTTCAGCAGGTAGCCATGGGTACCATCAGTGGGCAAACAGAAAGCAGCTTGCAGCTCATCTCTGCGCTGAAGAATGAGCAGCCTCCTATGTAGGCTGAGAATACCCTCTCTCTTGCAAATGGCAAGCCTTATTTCCAAATTTGCATGTGAACACCCATATGGGGTACATGGGGGTCAGCAGGCGTGCATATCTATAGGCTGTATTTAAATCAGGGTGAAGATTCGTTCTCTGAGCTTGTGGGTTGGTTTCCGAAAGTTTTGTTACCAGGTTAGGTATCTTCGGTGGAGTTTAGGGGAAGGGTCTCCAACCTTGGCAACTTTAAGACTTATAGACTTCAGCTCCCAGAATTGGAACTCTGGGAGTTGAAGTCCACAAGTCTTAAAGTTGCCCACTATTAAAGAGATACCCTACCTGGAAGCAAAGCTGAGGAATGTTGCGGCCTGCCAGCGGCCAGTGGAGCAGGCAACAGATTCGGACAGCGAGGAGGTTGGGGAGGAACATGGGTCAGTCTTGGAGTCTGGAGAAGGCTCTGAGGAAGGCTCTGTGTCGGAGGCAGAGAGGGGGCCAGGGCTGTATGCCAGTTATCAATTGCCGTCAGACATCAGTGAGGCAGAAGAACAGCTGGAGCCTGTTCCCAGTGTGCACATGCGCAGAGCTGCCAGACGAGGGGAACAGCTAAAGAACAGGGGTCGACTTGGGAATAATGCCACAGGTGGACGATGAATGCCCCCTCCCAGAGGAAATAAAAGAGGAGCGAAAGGGGAGTGGAGTTTGCAGTGGACAATTAGTTCGCTTCATTGGTTTGTGACTCTCCGAGACTCCTTGCCAAGTTCTGCAGATCCAAGCCAGATAAGGTCTGTGACTGTAAATCCTCCCTTGAAAGACTTTGCTGGATGTGAATGAGCACAATTCACAGTAAATTAATAAAAGGGATTTTTGTCGGGACCAGGAGTTTGCTTCAGGCCCTTGGGAAGCTTCGGTCAGAACAAGGAACTCTGGGAATTGAAGGCCACAAGTCTTAAGAGTTGCCAAGGTTGGAGAACCTTGTTCTAAACCAATCCCCTGATCAAGGCAGGAGGCTTATATACAGTGAGTCCATGACTTATAAGGAATGAGGCTGAGGAGTTCTGGGAGTTGAAGTTCCTAAGTCTTAAAGTTGTCAAGGTTGGAGACCCTTGGTTTAGAGGATTTCAGTGTCAGAGTTTTTAAGGGCTTCAGGTGTGGGTGTGTCAAGTGAGTGTCTTGTGATGGATCAACTGTGAGTCATCAGTGAGAGTCTTGTGATAAAGAGATGACATCAGGTCAGGATCATTGGGAGGTTAACTGCTGGTTGGGGGCTTGTATGGGTTGGTACGGTCTCTGGTTGGCTGTGCGGTTGATTTGGATTCTGGGGGGAGGGTTTCATAGGCTAATTGTGGGTCAGTGTGTCTGTTGAAGGAATTGCTTGTGGAGCTTCAGGCTTTGATGGCCTCATGAGCGTGGCAGGTTGACACACCTACACCTTAAGCTGTTATATAGTTTTGGTCACCACGATGTAGAAAAGATGTGGAGACTCCAGAAAGAGTGCAGAGAAGAGCAACAAAGAAGATTAGGGGACTGGAGGATAAAACATATGAAGAACGGTTGCAGGAACTGGGTATGTCTAGTTTAATGAAAAGAAGGACTAGGGGAGACAGGATAGCCGTCTTCCAATATCTCAGGGGTTGCCACAAAGAAGAGGGAGTCAAACTATTCTCCAAGGCACCTGAGGGTAGAACAAGAAGCAATGGGTGGAAACTAATCAAGGAGAGAAGCAACCTAGAACTGAGGAGGAATTTCCTGACAGTTAAAACAATTAATCAGTGGAACTACTTGCCTCCAGAAGTTGTGAATGCCCCAACACTGGAAGTCTTTAAGAAAATGTTGGATAACCATTTGTCTGAAATGGTATAGGGTTTCCTGCCTAGGCAAGGGGTTGGACTAGAAGACCTCCAAGATCCCTTCCAACTCTGCTATTGTATTGTATTATAAGCAGAAGAATTCCGCTATAAACAGAGCACTGACACCAAACTCCACTGAAGATGTTACCTAGCCTGGTAACGAAACTTTCTAAACTGACCCACAAGCTCAGAGAACGAACCTTCACCCTTACCCTACATCCGAGCTTCAGATATTTGCCACTATTGCAAATGTGATGTAAATCTGTGATCCGAGATTCTGTGATCCAAGCACCTCTGCAAAAAAGAGACAACAGCTGCATTGAAGCTGCTTCCCACCCAGCTCTGCAGACAATATTAAACAAATGACCCATTGGAAACCCCATATTAAAACAACATACCTTATGTGCGGTTAGAATTCGAAAAACAACATTTAATACGGCATAGTACTTGAGTAAAATGGTTTGCTGAGATCGGCATATGTGGGACTGATTGGGGTAGATTGTAGGGATGATACTGAAATATAACTTTATCTTTTTTTCACTTATCTATATATTAAATTATTGTATTTTACTCCAGTTTTATTTTAAATTGTTTTGTAGGATTTTATCAATAGGTGGTGTTTGGAACTCTGCATTCTACATGGCCTATGGGCTAATCAATAAATTAAACTCAACCCAACCCAACTCAACCCAACCCAACCCAAACCCAAACCCAAACCCAACCCAAACCCAAACCCAAACCCAAACCACGTAATAGCATTTCCGACGCTTCTGCTTGTCATTATTAAACAAATTCCATATTGTCATTTGCAACTTCCTTCCAGCTTCCCAATCGACTTTGTCGGAAGCCAGAAGTAAAAGATCCAAATGGTGACCACATCGTTCTACGATGATGCAACAGCTGCCAATTCAAGGACCAGTCCTAAATCTCCTTTTTCAATGCCATCGTAAACTTTGAATGATCTCTGTACAATTTTTCGGTAAGTGAGGACAACCGTAACATATTCTCTTCTTTCTTTTCTTCTTTAGATTGTCTCAAGCAAGAAAGTAACAAGAGCACTCGTTCTCGGGAATGGAAAACCAGCCGGAAAGGGAATGATAACGGTAGGGTGATCTTTTCAGACATGTGGCGTTAAAGTATGGAATCAAAGTGCAGGACCGAAAACAAACAATCAAGGTTCACTGCAGTGATTTATTAGACAGAGCATAATGGAGGGGGGGGGGAGTCTCATCCAAAGGGATAGTGGGAGACACATGTCTGTGTACAGAGAGGCACTCGTACATTTCAGAAAGCAAGGGGGAAAGGATGCATGCATACATATTCATAAGCAATAGTGCAATATATCTCTTCCCGCCCTTCTGTTATCTACAGAGAACAATCATCTTAGTTAAAAGAAGCATTTGCACATTCAGGGGTTGCTATGGGAATGTTCTGATAAAACTTGCCTCAGGCCACTGTGAGCTACACAGACAACCCTCTTTACGTCTCAATTTGTCTATGAAAGAGTCTCTGTGAGCCTTGATGGTTCAGTGGTTAGAATGCACTATTGCAGGCTGCCCACCACCTGAATTCTCACCGGCTCAAGGTTGACTCAGCCTTCCATCCTTCCGACATCGGTAAAAGGAGGATCCAGATTGTTGGGGGCAAGAGGCTGACTCTGTAAACCTCTTACAGGGGGCTGTAAAGCACAAGGAAGCAGCGTATAAGTCTAAGTGCTGTTGCTGTTGCTCATCTATCCATCCATCATCCATGATGTGCAGTGGTTAGAATGCCGTATTGCAGGCCAACCCTGCTCACTGCCAGGAGTTCGATCCTGACCGGCTCAAGGTTGACTCAGCTTTCCATCCTTCCAAGGTTGGTAAAATGAGGACCCAGATTGTTGGAGGCAAGAGGCTGACTCTGTAAACTGCTTAGAGAGAACTTTAAAGCAGTATAAAGCACTATATAAGTCTAAGTGCTATTGCTATTGCCCTCCCTCCCTCCCTCCCTCCCATGTATTACTGAAACCTGGCTGGGCCCGGAGGGAGGAGTCCCCCTCACTGAGATGTGCCGAGAGGGTTTTCAGGTGCTTCATCAGCCGCGACCCCAGAAAAGGGGTGGAGGAGTGGCTATTGTTATCCGAAGGTCTCTAGTTCATCGTAGGATCCCTGCTCCAGAGCTTGTCATGTGTGAGTCCTTGCTGGTGAAGTTGGACCTTGAGGGTCAAGTGGGTCTGTTGCTAACGTACCTGCCTCCCAACAGCGTTGCAACAGCCCTCCCCTCACTCCTCGAGTCAGTAGCCGAGCTGGCAGTTGAGTTCCCCAGGCTTATGGTGCTGGGGGACTTTAATTTGCCTTCGCTCGGCGAGCACTCTGATGGAGCGCAGCAGTTCATGGCTTCCATGACAGCCATGGGCTTGACCCAAGTAATTCGGGGCCCGGCTCACTCAGCGGATCACACGCTCGACCTCGTATTCTTCTCGGAGCAGTGGAGTTGTGATCTTGGTTTGAGGGGTAGTGAGATCTTGCCCCTGTCATGGTCGGACCACTTCCTACTGAGGCTTGACTTTTGGAGGCCAATCCCTACTGTAGGGAGGAGGAACCGATTAGGTGGTTCCACCCCAGGCGCCTTATGGACCCTCAGGGCTTTCAGATGGCACTTGGCGTTGTTCCTGATACTCTCGTCCACAGTCCGGCGGAGACCTTGGTTGCTGCTTGGAACTCAGCAGCGTCGGAGGCTCTCAACCAGATTGCGCCTTTACAGCCGATCCGAGGCAGTGGATCCAGGAAGGCTCCTCGGTTTACTGAGGACCTCCGGGAGATGAAACGCCAAAAGAGACGCCTAGAGCACCACTGGAGGTCCAGTAAATCCGAGTCAGACCGAGCACTATTAAAATCCTGCATCAGAGCTTACCTCCTGGCAATCCGGACTGCTAAAAACACATACATTGCCGCTCTGATTGCATCCGCTGAGTCGCGCCCAGCCGCCTTGTTCAGGATAACCCGCTCCCTCCTGAATGGGAGGGATACGGGCGATCCTTTACGAGGTAGAGCTGAGGAATACGTCCAATTTCTTGTGGATAAAGTTGCTCGGCTTGGGACGGACCTGGACTCCAATTGCGCAGAGCCAGCCGAGGTACCGGGGGAGGGTCTTGAGAGACATCTGGATTGATTTTCAACTTGTTACTCCTGAGGAAGTGGACAAGGCCGTGGGAGCTGTGAGTGCCTCCACGTGTGCGCTGGACCCGTGCCCTTCCTGGCTGGTTGCGAACAGCAGGGAGGTGACACGGGGCTGGATCCAGGAGATAGTTACTGCCTCCCTCCGGGAGGGGTTCTTTCCCCCCGCATTAAAGGCAGCGGTGGTGAGACCCCTCCTGAAAAAGCCATCTTTGGATCCAGCCATTCTAAATAACTATCGTCCAGTCTCCAACCTCCCCTTCGTGGGGAAGGTTGTTGAGAAAGTGGTGGCCTCTCAGCTCCGGCGGTCCTTGGATGAAATCGATTATCTAGACTCCTTTCAGTCTGGATTCAGGCCTGGCTACAGCACGGAAACTGCTTTGGTCGCGCTGACCGATGATCTCTGGAGAGCCAGGGATGGGGGCCATGCCTCCGTCCTAGTGCTCCTTGACCTCTCAGCGGCCTTCGATACCATCGACCATGGTATCCTTCTGCGATGGTTGTGTGAGGTGGGGGTGGGAGGCACCGTTCTTCGGTGGTTCTCCTCCTACCTCTCAGACAGGTCGCAGTCAGTGTTGGTTGGAGGGCAGAGATCGACCCCTAGGCCCCTTAAGTGTGGGGTGCCGCAGGGTTCGGTCCTGTCCCCCCTCCTGTTTAACATCTACATGAAGCCGCTGGGTGAGATCATTCGACGGCACGGGATAAAATATCACCAGTATACGATACACAGTTGTATCTGTCCGCCTCGTGCCAACTCAGTGAAGCGGTTGACGTGATGTGTCAGTGCCTGGAGGCTGTTAGGGTCTGGATGGGGGTAAACAAGCTTGCACTCAATCCGGACAAGACCAAGTGGCTTGTGTGTTTTCCTCCCAACAATTGGCCAGATATTCCATCTCTCAGGCTGGGGGGTGAAATTGTATGCCCCTCAGACAGGATTCGCAATTTGGGAGTCCTCCTGGACCCACAGCTGACCTTAGAACACCATTTGTCGGCTGTGACCGGGGGGGCATTTGCCCAGGTTCGCCTGGTGCACCAATTGCGTCCCTACCTGAACCGGGAGGCACTCGCAACAGTCACTCATGCCCTTGTGACCTCAAGACTGGACTACTGCAATGCACTCTACATGGGGCAGCTCCTGAAGAGCATTCAGAGACTTCAGCTGGTCCAGAATGCAGCTGCGCGAGCGATTGTGGGTACACTCCAGTATACCCACGTTACACCTATCCTCCGCGAGCTGCACTGGCTGCCCATTGGTCTCTGGATACGCTTCAAGGTGCTAGTCATCACTTATAAAGCCCTTCATGGTATTGGACCTGGGTACTTGAGAGACCGCCTGCTGCCAATTACCTCCATCAGACCTATTAGATCCCACAGAGTAGGCCTCCTCCGAATCCCATCTACCGGCCAATGCCGATTGGCTACCACCCGGAGGAGGGCCTTCTCTGTGGCTGCTCCGGCCCTCTGGAACAAGCTCCCGGTGGAGATTCGGACCCTCACCACCCTTCAGGCCTTCCGCAAAGCCCTTAAAACCTGGCTGTTCCGACAGGCCTGGGGTTGACGAGTTCCCGTCCCCACTCAAACTGTGTGGTTGTTGATTGTTTTTAAATTCTTTTGTAGTTGCTTGTTTGTTGTTTTTCTCCTTGTCTGTATTCCCTCCCTTGATTTGTGAGCCGCCCTGAGTCCCTCCGGGAATAGGGCGGCATATAAATGCAATAAATCCAAATCCAATCCTTCCTTCTTTCCCAGTGGTTAGAATGCAGTATTGTAGGCTGAATCTGCTCACTGCCAGTAGTTCAATCCTAACCTACTCAAGGTTGACTCAGCCTTCCATCCTTCCAAGGTGGGTCAAATGAGGCCCCAGATTGTTGGGGGCAAGAGGCTGACTCTGTAAACTGCTTAGAGAGGGCTGTAAAGCACTGTGAAGCGGTATATAAGTCTAAATGCTATTGCTATTCTTTCCCACATGAAGCGGTATATAAGTTGAAGTGCTATTGTTATTTACCAAAGGGGTCCCAGATTCAGTTCCTGAAATATAAAACTGCCACTGAAATAATATAAGGTGGAAATATTTTGTGGGTTTTTTTTAATTATCAAGTTTATTTTTTGCTGGGTTTCGCTGTTGTATCTTCATCATTAGTAAATGCCATGGCCACATTGTATTGATAGAGAAATGGTCAAGGGAGGGAAAGATTCTCACTGGGACTATCCACATAAGGTGATCAACGTCTATTCTTTCTTTGACTAAGTCCAGAGTGGAACTAATGCTTTCTTTCCAAGCAGTGAATACAAAAACAAATCATCCTTTTTTTTTAATAGTTGAGCTTTTGGCAATCAAGCTCTTGAGATTTTGTATGACTTTTATGTGAAAATGCTCAGAATAACATGGTATTTCAGGCAACTCAGAGCCCTGCAGTATTGCAGGCTGACTCTGCCCACTGTTAAGTGCTCAATCCTGACCAGCTCAGTGTTGACTCAGCCTTCCACCCTTCTGAGGGGGATAAAATGAGGACCTAGATTGTTGGGTGTAAGAGGCTGACTCTGTAAACTGCTTAGAGAGGGCTGTAAAGCACTGTGAACTGGTATACAAGTCCTACAGCTATTAAGTCATTATGAGCAGGAAAATCATTTGCACCGATGTGTGCCTAGGTGTGCAATGGCACACTCCTGCTCCCAAACATGGATCCAAGTTATTTTTGCCAATTCTTTCATGTGCAAAAGAGCCACGAGACTGATACAATTGCAAAGGGCTCGATAGAGAGATAATCTGGAGCATTTGGTGAGTAAGAGCAAGCTTACTACTTAGCAACAGGTATCTTAGCAACAGGCCTTCTTCTGGCTGCACACGGAGGCCTGCCTTTTCCAACAGTTAGTTGTGCTAATGAGAAGGAGCACACTCAGTCTGCACATGGGAGTAAAGCCAGAAATCGCCCTCTCTGAACCGTATTTTAAAAGGGTGTTTTTTTCTCTCTCTCCATGTCTTGTTCTCTTTTATCGCCATATACTTCAGGTGGGGAGAGTTCCACGCTTAATAATGATACAGGACCTGTGAGATGAGCTGGAGGGCTTGTGAGGGGTAACATGTATTAGGGCAGGGGTCCCCAAACTTGGCAACTTTAAGACTTGTGGACTTCAACTCCCAGAATTCTGGGAGTGACTGGGGAATTCTGGGAGTGGCTGGGGAATTCTGGGAGTTGAAGTCCACAAGTCTTAAAGTTGCCAAGTTTGGAGAAGCCTCTCTTAAATTGCAGCCAGAGTGCTGCTCCTGTATAGTTTCCCCAGGAGAGTTGAACAGTTGCAGGAATTGGGTACTTCTAGTTTAGTGAAAAGAAGGAGAAATTCCAGTATCGAAAGAATTGAATTCCAGCATTGGGAATTCTGGGAATTGAAGTCCACAAGTCTTAAAGTTGCCAAGTTTGAAGACCTCTGTGTTAGGAGATCACTCAACAACCTCTGGGGAAGTTTTAAATGGTTTAACTCCTGTGCTGTAAAGCGAACAAGAGAAGAAAAGGACCAAGAACCCTTTAAAGTGTCTTTAAAGGTTTAACTAACTGCTGAAGAAATGAGCCTAAGAAAGCAACCATAGAAGAACAAAGATGAAAAGGTGCCCAGAGGCTAAGTCGTACAATACCTGAGGGATCTATGGATCATTAGAGATCAGGGATCTAGCCTAATGAAGAGAAGGACTAGGGGGGACATGATAGCTGCCTTCCACTAGCTGAGGGGCTATCATAACAAAGAGGGAGTTGTCCTATTTTCCAAAGCTCTTGAGGGAAGGACAAGGAGAGACGGATGGAAACTAATCAAGGAGAAACCTAATCTAGAACTAAGGAGGAATTTCCTGTCGGTGAGAACAATTAACCAATGGAACTGGTTGCCTTCAGAAGTTGTGGCTGCTCCATTACTGGACATTTTCAAGAAGAGATTGGATATCCATTTGGGTCTCCTGCTTAAGCATGGGGTTGGACTAGAAGACCTCCAAGGCCCTATCCAACCCTATCAGTATATGTTCTGTGTTCTAACAGTATGCATCAAAGTCAAAATGCCAACTGGATCTAACCAAGCCTGCAACCTTTATTGGCAGTAAATGTACAGGTATTCTGCCTCCCCTATAATATACCTAAATAAAGTAAAATAGAACGGAACGGAAGAGAAAGGATAGAATGGAACAGAATGAAACAGAACAGAATAGAGAAAGAATACAATAAAGGAAGAATAGAATGGACTGGACTGGACTAGAACAGAACAGAAATGAACAGACACAATAGAATAGAATAGTCCTGAATAGAAATTAGACTCGACCATAATGGAAAGGGCTGGAATGGAATGGAACAGAATTCTTTATTGACTTAAATGTGATTGAACACACAAGGAATTTGCTTTTGATGCATAAGCTCTCAGTGTACATGCAAACAACAAAGCGATAGATCATTCATCATAAATCGTTTCAATCATTAACCATAAGATACAACAAGAAGTGATAGTCTTAGAGAATAATAGAAGGTAGTAGGAATGATGAGATGATGAGAAAGATAAGTACCACCTAAGGAACCTGGCGCAATGCCCCCCCCCCCCAGCTGACCTTGAAGGTGAGAAGATTTCTTCCTTGGAGACACAAGACTCCTGTGACTCTGGACACACACAAACAATGGAGTGTCATTTGCCCATTGCCTGCAGTACAGAAACATTTTTACTAGCTTCATTTCACCATTACGGTATAAATACCCAGGAGGGACAGGTCAGTCTTATACCGCCCTGCTCTTCTCAGAACCAACCTTACTAAACATGTATTATTGCCAGGTTCTGCACAGCAGCACTTAAAATCCATCAGGTCATGCCCTGTGCCATCAAACCAGACTTAATGAGCATTTAGTTCATCATCCCAGAGTGCTCTGTAATTTGATATAGTCTGCCACAGGCTAACCTTTCTGCTCCCTTAGACCCAGCCAAGTGCTCCAATCTCACCTTTTAGTTTCTTTTAGACTCTCTTCCCCCTACATCTATGCTCTCTGTTTAAATATATTTTGATCTCTTCCAGCTTCTCATAATTTTTTTCCTTGACTGTATCCCATCCTCTTTAGGCAGATCTATGACGGTAATAAAGATTGGATTGGATTGACCCCCTCTTTGCGTATTACATTTTAGATTCCTGTTTTCTATATTCTTTCTGTTTTAATATATCTACTGTACATATCTTCTAACTTTCCATAATATTTATCGAAAGGTGAAGGTTTCCTTGTCCAGTCGTGTTGTAGTCTAGGGCAGGAGTCCCCAATCTCTGGGCTGCGGGTGGCTACTAGGTCTTGGCCTATTCGCAATCTGGCCGTGTGAGTGGTGGGTTGGTGTGTTTGTGTGTCCATGCAGCCCCACTCACACGAGTGGCAGGCATCTGCGCTCGCAGCCCCATTTGCACAAGTGGCGTGTACATGTATGCTGCTTGCACAAAACCATCCTCTCATCCCTCCGCACCGAGTGCCAACTGGAAAGGTTGGAGAACATTTGTCTAGGACAGTGTTTTTCAACCTTGGCGACTTTAAGTCCTGTGGACTTCAACTCCCAGAATTCCCCAGCCAGCTATGCTGGCTGGGGGATTCTGGGAGTTGAAGTCCACAGGACTTAAAGTCGCCAAGGTTGAAAAACACTGGTCTAGGACATGGTAGTCATTTCCGTTGCTTGGCCAAGGGAACTCGTATTGTCCAAAGACACTTCCGTGGTCATGTGGCCAGCATAGCTGTACACCAAAGGCACATGGAACTGTTTACCTTCCCACCGAAGTGGTACCTATTTATCTACTCGCATTTGCATGCTTTATAATTGCTAGGTGAGCAGAGCTGGAGCAAGTAACAGGAGCTCATCCCATCAAGTGGCTCTCGGGTCTCAAACTTGGGCTGTCAGCTCCCCAGTTGACAAGCTTAGGGTCTTGAAACATTGAACCATCCCACCCCTTACTTTTTCTTATGTATCTTCTTAATGTTTTTTTTAATTGACTGCATCCCACCCTCCTTATGCTGGTCCTTGACCACTATAAAGATTTGCTTGATCAATTAACTGATGGATTGACTACCCTTTGAATACTACATGTGTCAGTGTTCCAAATAGCATCCAAAATTAAATCAGAGTCCAAGGCAAAGTATTGATCAAAGTTCCAATTTATTAAGAGAGCCATGTTGGCACATCTGGGAAAACCCAAATCGGAAGGCTTCCTGGTTTTCCCCACCCAGTTGAAAGTTGAATTGAATTGAATTGAATTTTATTATTTGTATGCCGCCCTTCTCCGGGAAGGACTCAGGGTGGCGAACAATTCAAAAAGGGAAAAGGGGAAACATAAAACAGAATACAGATAATTAAAATAAGCAAGAATCACGCAACCACACAAGCCGAGAGGGGAGGGAACTCATCAACCCCAGGCCTGCCGGCAAAGCCAGGTTTTGACGGCTTTTCGGAAGGCCTGGAGAGAGGTGAGGGTCCGAATCCCTGCGGGGAGTTCGTTCCAGAGGGCCGGAGCTGCCACAGAGAAGGCCCTCCCCCGGGTAGTAGCCAGGTGGCATTGGCTAGTAGACGGAACCCGGAGGAGGCCAACCCTGTATGGTCTAATGGGTCTTTGGGAGGTAATTGGCAGCAGGCGGTCTCTCAAGTACCCAGATCCAATACCAAGATCTGATGGATCTTGCCCCCACACTCACAAGTCCATCCCATGGTCCAATCTCCCACTGCCATGCTGGCAGTTCCACCCATCCAGTTCCTTTCAGGTGCAGAGGTGCAGAGACAAAGGTGACCTTGTCTTTTTAGAAAGAATTTTGTTATGGCTACATAGCATCTAACTCCTTACAACCCCCCCCTGCCATTTTCCCACAATAGAAAATACATTGTAGAATAATAGAAAGTGTGGCGGGCCAAAGATCCAAAAGGAATATGGCTGCAGGCCTGACAACATCGCTGTACTGGGTATATTTAAAATAGATTCAGGCCACGGAGGTGATTTCAGAAGGAAATCAATCACGACTGTCCTTTGCAAGGAGAGATACTGACGCTGAAGCTCAAATCTTTTGGCCCGATGTTGGGAAAGATGGACATCGAAAGGAGAAGGGGATGATGGAGGATGAGATGGTTGTATATTATTGACGACACAATAAAAACAAATTTGGCCAAACTCTGGGAGATTGTGGCGGATGGGAGGGCCTGGCACGCTGTGGTCCATTAGATTGCGAATAGCTGGGCCCAACTTAGTGATCGAACAACAAAACACATCAAAGGCAATTAATAATTAACCAGTGGAGGGGCTTGCCTTCAGAAGTTGTGGGTTCTCCATTACTGAAGGCTTTTATGGAGAGACTGGTCAGCCACTTATCTGGAATGGTGTAGAGCTGTGATGGTGAACCCATGACACACATGTGCCAGAGGTTCCATGCAGAGCCATCTCTCAGGGGGGCACACAAACCGTCATCCATTGTCCCTTCCGGGTTCCGGCGTGCTGGCTAGCTGGTCTTCCCATGAACGGGAGACCCGGTAACTGAAAGAGCAGATGCCTGGCACGCGTGTACACCTGTTCAGGCCACCTGATCTTCCAGTTTCTTGCATGCATGCACACAAGAAGACCAGATGGATTGGCGCCCATGAGCATGCTGCAAACCGAAAGACCATCTTCCCGCTGTGCATATGCACACTGGGTGGCTCCTCTTTCGGTTTCTGGCTCGCACCTGCATGCCAACTGGCACTCGTGCAGCCAGCTTGGTCTTCGTACACACATGTGTGCCAGAAACCAGAAAATCTGGTGGCCGATGTGCATGGGGCATGCCAGAAACTGGAAGATCAGCCGCCCGGCGCACGCATGCACACCAGGCAGCTGCTCTTCTGGTTTCCAACACACGCCCATGCACATCCATGCGCTCCTATTTTGGCACTCGGTGCCAAAAAGGTTTGCCAACATTGGTATAGGGTCTTCTGCTTGAGCAGTGACTAGAAGACCTCCCAGGTTCCTTCCAGCTCTCTTATTCCATAATTTCTGTAATTCTGTAAATGGAGAAGATATCTATAGGGGTTTTTGACTGTTTCTATGGCTCCGAGGCCACAACTAAGCAACTCTTCCTTGTTTTCATCCAGATAGCTGAACCTTGGGGTGTTTCTTTGTTGAATGTCTTTTTGCCTCCTGGAGTTTTCTTTCTGGTCCTCCTCATTTGCACCTTGCCGATTCCTTGAGATGATCCCAATGGAGGCGTTTGACCTGTTGACTTGCCCATAGCTCAGCATGCTTGATGAACTTTGCCAAAATCTGCCTCTAGAGAAAGAGGACCTGAAGGCCCGGGACTTGTGATTTCCAGCACTGAATGTGGAAAATAACCATGTTTAAAAACATAAGGCAGGTCCATCTGGCTGCTTGATTTCAATGAGCCAAAGGATGGTTGTGTTGCTGTTTTCTGTGGACAGCCTTCATGGGGCCTTAATGATGTGCTTTACTGGTCCGAGGTTTGGCTATAACAGAGTGGAGCTTTCCAAGTCTTCTTCGGGTGGAATTGTGCTTCTTCTGCCAGAGAAAACCATTGATGAGGGAATCCTGAGTCTGAAAGTGATGTGGAATCTCTGGCTGACATCTGGGCTGATCCTGCCCTCCAGATATGCTGTCTGTATGGCCCACCACATCTGGAGGGATTCTGGTTGGGGAAAATTGTGTCAATCCCCTTGTCAGCAGGGCTGTGGCATTTTTTCAAAGGAATAGGCATGTGCACAAAAGCAACTGTAATTGGGTTGGGATGTGGGAAGGGGAGAGAATGGGGAAAAGGGATGGCAATGAAAGGCAGAAAGTCCAGCCACTGGGCAGTAAGTTCACAAAGGTTCACAAAGCACCATTAAGAATAGAATGGAATGGGATCAGAGGTGGGTTGCTCCCAGTTCATCACAGTTTGGCCGAAGTGGTAGTGGCGGCAGCAGGAGGCTCTGCCCACCCACCCGGACGCTTCTGTGCATGAGCAGAAACATTGTGTGAGCGCAAGCAAAATGATAGTAAACCAGCTAGCAACCCACCACGGAATGGGATGGGATAGGATAAAATAGGATAGGACAGGAGAATGGAATGGAACGGAATGGAACAGAATGGGATGTAATGGATGTAATGCGCAGAGTAGAGTAGTGTAGAACAGAATAGGAGTAGAGTAGAGTAGAATAGAATAGAAGTAGAGTACAGTAGATTAGCATAGAATAGAATAGAATAGAATAGGAGTAGAATAGAATAGAATAGAATAGAAGCAGAGTACAGTAGATTAGCATAGAATAGAAGTAGAGTAGAATAGATTAGCATAGAATAGAATAGAAAAAGAGTAATTAGCATAGAATAGAATAGAATAGAATAGAATAGAATAGAATAGAAGTAGAGTAAATTAGAATAGAAGTAGAATAGAATAGAATAGAATAGAATAGAAAAAGAGTAGAGTAGAGTAGAGTAAGAATAGAATAGAATAGAATAGAAGTAGAGTACAGTAGATTAGCATAGAATAGAATAGGAGTAGAATAGAATAGAATAGAATAGAAGCAGAGTACAGTAGATTAGCATAGAATAGAAGTAGAGTAGAATAGATTAGCATAGAATAGAATAGAAAAAGAGTAATTAGCATAGAATAGAATAGAATAGAATAGAATAGAAGTAGAGTAAATTAGAATAGAAGTAGAATAGAATAGAAAAAGAGTAGAGTAGAGTAGAGTAAGAATAGAATAGAATAGAATAGAAGTAGAGTAGAATAGAATAGAATAGAAAAAGAGTAGAGTAGATTAGATTAGCATAGAATAGAATAGAGGTAGAATAGATTAGAATAGAATAGAAGTAGAGTAGAATAGAATAGAAAAAGAGTAGAGTAGATTAGAATAGAATAGAATAGAATAGAATAGAAAAAGAGAAGAGTAGATTAGCATAGAATAGAAGTAGAGTAGAATAGAATAGAAAAAGAGTAGAGTAGATTAGAAAAGAATAGAATAGAAGTAGAGTAGAGTAGATTAGCATAGAATAGAATAGAAGTAGAGTAGAGTAGAAGAGAAGAGAAGAGAAAAAGAGTAGAGTAGAATATGAATGTGAATATGGAATGGAATGGAATGGAATAGAATGTGACCTTGGAGGTCTTCTAACCCAGCCCCCTGGTCAATCAGGAGGATCTATACCATTTCAGATACCATTAGAATCTTATGGGCTGTCCATTCTTCATTTAATCCAAACGGGACTGTATTATACTGCCCCATAAATTTGTCTGTGTGGGAATGACCAAAGGAGAAAGAGCCACAAACAGGACAACCAGTTCACAGAAGTCTTGCAAGGTTATGTTAAGGTAATAACAACTATTTTGATAATAAAGATGGAACTCCTCCTCCTCTTGTAAGCAGTTTCTTTGTCAAAGGGCTGTGTGTCGGGGCTCTATGGAAGAAAATAAGCGAGGTTCTATGGCTGCATCATGAGTACAGATTACAACTTGCTCTGATTTGACTGCCACCTGCTGAATAGCCAACCTGCTGTTGCTGCTGCTGAAAACTTCCCTAGGCCATCCAGTCCCCCTCTGCACTCAGTTGGTCAACAATCAAGCAGAGAAGGTTGCAAAAGAATTAGCCCCATGGAACAGAGAGGAATCAGGTCAACGCTTGAAGGGATGATGTCTTGCCAGCTGTAACAGATTGCAAATGGCTTGCCAAGAATGGCACCGTTGCTCCCTCTCGGTTGAAGGAAGCCTTCTCCTTGAATTCTATGGAGGTTCTCAGTCATCCAGGTCAGGGGTGTCCCAAAGGTGGTTTTTTCCCCCAAAAGTCAACTGTGTTTCTATGTTTTCTTGTTTCCTTGAAAACATTACACTTCTCATCCAAGAAGCTTCTTCAGTTGTAACTGAATGGTAGAGAATGGAAGGATTTATATTCCTTGCAATCATCTGATTGTTTGCAGTCTCTCTGAGCGTCTTTGAGGCTCCAGGAGGCTTATCTGTGCCCCCTCAGGGTCACCTGAACAGTGCCAATGGGTGTCCTTTCGGCAGTTCCAAGGAAGTTCCATACTCATTCACTCATCCACACTTCTTGGAGGAGAAGCAAAATGTCTTCCAGGGAAACCAAAGTAAGTCCAGTTGCCTTTTGAAAAAGTACCTTTGAGACTTTCTCCTGGAAGAAACCAGAGGGGGAAGAAGGCTTGGCTGCATTTGTGGAAAAGAGAGAAGGCCAGTTCAGTGGGGTTGAATGAATAGAGCTTTTGTAAGTGTACAACACACAACCACTTCATTCATTCAACTTGATTCATTCCCTGATTCATTGCACAGTTGACTTTGGAGGATTACTATGAATGAAGGAGTTGCAGTGCCCTACCAACTGCGTGTGTTGTAAGTTTCAGTCTATGACCCTCCAGTTTTAAACAGTAGGATTCAGAGTCTGCGTAGTAAGGCATTTGTCCAAGTGCCCACTGAGAATCCATACCTTCAAAGCTCCGGCTGCTCTTATCTTGAGTTGGATAAACCTTCAAAGAAAAAGTATCTTCAAGAAGATCTTAGCAATAGCAGTTAGACTTATATACCGCTTCATAGGGCTTTCAGCCCTCTCTAAGTGGTTTACAGAGTCAGCATATCGCCCCCACAGTCTGGGTCCTCATTTCACCCACCTCAGAAGGATGGAAGGCTGAGTCAACCCTGAGCCGGTGAGATTTGAACCGCTGAACTGCTGAACTAGCAGTCAGCTGAAGTGGCCTGCAGTACTGCACTCTACCCACTGCGCCACCTTGGATCTTGGATTCCTGCCAGCCTTTCCTTCAGAACTTAAACATGGAGCCAATTCAGAAGATCTACTTTGGTTCAAGGCAAACAAGAAAAGCAGCATCCTGCATTAGGCAGGAACCCACCCCCCCAAATGCACAGGTAGAGGATAGGCAAGGAATATGGTTGCTCATGAGGTTAGGACGTTGGGATGGAGTTAGCAAGTCTACGTTCAAGACCTGAGGTGCTGCCATGGGACGTGGTTGAGCTCCCATCCTTCGCTCTAGCTCTGTACCAGCTCCTGCTCGGGACATGAAAGGAACTCCCAATTGGGTGTCTCCTGGGCAACGGTGATGTCACTGCTAACACATTCAACCCAGAAGCACTCCGGTGCTTCTGTCACGAGGGCTGTGCTACCGAATAGGCAGTACTTGGCTCAACAGTAGTACCTGTGAGAGGGAATTTAGATGTCCACTATGTGTCCTAGTCAACCACTGCTTAAGTATGAGCTAACAATGTGCTGCAGCTGCCAGAGAAGCCAATACAATCCTAGGCTGCCTAAACGGAGGAATAGCATCAAGATCACAAGAAGTGGTTCTACCGCTCTATACTGCAGAAGTGAGACTACACTTGCAATACTGTGTATAGCTCTGTTTACCACAATTAAAAAAAGATGTTGAGTCTCTAGAACCATGATGGCAAACCTATGGCAGCCATTTGTTAGGGCATGCTTGCACTGGCCTTTATTTTTCGGCTGTTTTTTGCCTGAAGCCTCCGGAGAGCTAAAAACAACCCAATGCGCAAACCGGAAGTTCAGGAACAGATTTCCGCTTTGCATGTTGGGCCTTTTTTTGAGCTCCGGAGGCTTCAGGAGGCTTCCAGAGTGCGATAAACGGAAGTCCGGTTTGCCTGTAGGGCCATTTTTAACCCTCTGGAGGCTTCAGGGAAAACTGCATCCAGTTTTGGTCACCACACTATAAAAAAGATGTTGAGACTCTGGAAAAAGTGCAGAGGAGAGCAACCAGGATGATTAGGGGACTGGAGGCTAAAACATATGATGAACGGTTGCAGGAACTGGACGTGGCTAGTCTAGGGAAGAGAAGGACCAGGGGAGACAGGATAGCAGCCTTCCAATATTTGAGGAGCTGCCACAGAGACGAAGGGGTCAAGCTATTCTCCAAAGCACCTGAAGGCCAGACAAGGGAAAATGGATGGAAACTGAACAAGTTTCAACCTAGAAACAAGGAGGAACTTTCTGACGGTGAGAACAACCAACCAATGGAACAGAAGTTGTCTTTGGAGGTTGTAGGAGCTTCATCACTTGAGACTTTCAAGAAGAGACTGGACTGCCATTTGTGAGAAATGATGTAGGATCTCCTCACTGGACTAGTGACCTATAAGGTTCCTTCCAACTCTGTTAATCTGTTAAAAGATGCTTGCCTTGGGCAAAAGGTTGGACTGGAAGACCTCCAATGTCTCTTCCAATCCTATGATTCTATGAAAGGGGGTTTGAAGTAGTGTCTTCAAGAAGATCTTGGATTTCTGCCAGCTGTTCTTCTAAAAGATAGACCTGAAGCCAACTCAGAAGATCTGCTTTGGTTCAAGGCAAAAAGGTGGGAGGGATCCACTGAGCTTCTTATTTCAGCTCTAATTGCTTTGCCCTCCGAGTGCTCCCCCCCCTCCAAACAGCTTCTCTTAATGGTCCATTGCTCTGGGCTTTCTCCAAAGCAGTGGGAGTTTAAACGGAGACTTTTCTCTTCTGGAAAAACAAAAATACTCCGAGACAAGAACTATTTGATTTCTTTTCTGCTCTCTCATTCGAGATGACTCCATAATGAGCCTGCTTCCCGAAAAGCAACGATAACATCAAGCAATAATGCGTAATGATAAAACAGCACGGGCATAAAGAATGAAAAATTGGATGGCTTTCTTTTCTTATTTGAAAGCAACCTAAGGAAATGCAAATGGTAAGACAATTTACAAGGCGCTGTTGAAGTTTGGCAAAACAGAAAGAAGGGCCAAAGGGGGAAAAGCCGAAGAGGAAAGGGAAAATAAAAGCAGAGATTAAGAAGAAGGATGCCTAGACTAGGATGCCTAGTCCAAGCCCTGATCTCTGCTGCTCTCCAGAAGGTAGACTAGGCCAAAAAACTCATTTTGTTCTTTTTTTTAATTAACATTGAATACGGTTAACTGCTTTCCTCTCCAGGCATTGCGTCATTGCCTCACTTCAGGTACGTGCGAGCTAAACATTGGCAGACTGCTAAGGCTCCACCACTTGAGTCTTTCAAACTGTTGAGACGTTGAAGACTGGATGGCCCCAGTTTGGCTTAAAACAGTACCCGGTGCCTGCAACTTTTCAACTCTCCTGGGACAGCTATATAGGAGCACCACTTTGGCTGCAAATTAAGCCAGGCGTCTCCAAACCTGGAGAACACCAAATAGAAGCTGGGTGGATACAACCTCGTAGACAACCCCCATTCTGTCAAGAACCTTGGAGTACTCATCTTAAATGATCTAAGCCCTATTGCTCACTGTAACAGCATTGCCAAAAAGGCATTAAGATTTGTTAACCTAATCTTGTGAAGCTTCTTCTCCGGTAACATTGCACTGCAAACTAGGGCATACAAAACCTTTGCTAGACCAATTCTTGAATACAGCTTGTCTGCCTGGAATCCACACTGTATATCAGACATTAATACAATCAAACGAGTCCAGAGGTATTTCACGAGAAGAGTCCTCCACTCCTCTGCTCGCAACAGAATCCCTTATGCCACCAGGCTTGAAATTTTAGACTTAGACAACCTAGAACTACGCCCCCTATGGTCTGACCTAAGCATAGAACATAAAGTTATCTGCTACAATGTCCTACCTGTCAATGACTACTTCAACTTCAACCACAATAATACACAAGCACACAATAGATACAAACTCAAACCTAAACCTCTCCAAACTCAATTGCAGAAAATAGGACTTCAGCCACAGAGTGGTTGACCCCTGGAATTCTCTACCTGACTCTGTTCTTACATCCTCAAACCCCCATAACTTTAACCTTAAACTGTTTAATGTTGACCAAACCTCATTCCTTTTATGGCCTGTAAGGGTGGGGTGGGGGTGCATAAGCACACCAGCGTGCTTACCATCCCTGTCCTACTGTCCCTATTTATTTGTACTCATTTCTTGTGCTCTTATTTAGTTTATTCTTATTCCTGTTATCTTGTACACGAGTGACAAACTAAACTAAATCGATAAATAAAATAAAATTTCAGACTTGTGGAATTCAACTCCCAGAAGTCTCCAGCCACTCCCAGAAGTCCACATGTTTGAAAGTTGCCAAGTTTGGAGAAGCCTGTCTTAAATTGCAGCCGGAGTGCTGCTCCTGTATAGCTTTCCCAGGACAGTTGAACAGTTGCCAGAACTTCTAGTCTAGTGAAAAGAAGGACAAATTCCAGCATTTGAGGGTCTGCCACAAGAAGAAAGGGTCGCCCTATTTTCCAAAGCACCAGAAGGCAAAACGAGAAGCAACTAATCAAGGAGAGAAGCAATCTAGAATCGAGAGAGACTTCCGAACAGTGAGAACAATTAACCAGTAGGACAGCTGGCCTCCAGAAGTTGTGGGTGCTCCAACACTGGAGGTTTTTAAGAAGAGATTGCACAAACATTGACTCAGATGTTTATAACAGATGATATACAGTCTCTTGCTTGAGCAAGGGGTTCGACTAGAACAGGGGTCTCCAACCTTAGCAACTTTAAGCCTGGTGGACTTCAACTCCTAGGAATGGAGGGCACAGCATGAAGGACAAAAGAATCCATCAGTACTGGCTACGGATGATGGGCACTGGGGTTGCCCTCTCCAAGGGGTCTCGGGCGGCTCAGAACCGGCCAAGTGAGATGGGCTATGTAGTCCAGTATCTTTTCCCAGGATCCCCAGGTGTGTGTGGGAGGAGGGATTCAACAGTCCCAGTTGAGGATGATGGGCACCAGGGTTGCCCTCTCCAAAGGGTCTTGGGCAGCTCAGGACCAGCCAAGTGAGATGGGCCATGTAGTCCAACACCTTTTCTCAGGAGCCCCAGGAAGGGTGTGTGTGTGACTTAGCAGCTCCGGCTGAGGATGATGAGCTTTGCTGGCTGGGGAATTCTGGGAGTTGAAGTCCACCAGGCTTAAAGTTGCCAAGGTCGGAGAACGCTGGATTAGAAGATCTCCAAGGTCCCTTCCAACTCTGTTATTAGTCTGTTAAAATATTTGAGAACTGGGCAGGGCGGCAGAGAGAGAGAGAGAGAGAGACTGGCTTTGAGCAAAGTTGTTGAAATCTCTTCTTGACCAAGGCAACGGCTTTGGCATGACTGTGCCCGAGTCAGCTGCCAAGAGAAGTCAGGCTTCACAGAAGCGGGCAGCTAAATGGTGATCTTCTCAGAGCCCACCCCGTGCTCGAAGGAGGCAGCACAGACGAGCAGCTGCCAGGCGCACGTAGGTGGCTTGAATTGTGTGCACCGCCAGCTTTGGCAGGCCAAGCAAGTGGAGAGAGAAGGCTGGCAGAGTCTCCGCTTTGCGCTGTGGCAGCCCCACAGATCTTGACATAATCACCCACTTCATCCGGTCTCGGTCCCCACAGGAGTGGCACAGCATGAAGAAACTCAGTTTGATCTGTTTCCCTCTTGGATCCTGGGACTGATGGCGTGGCTACTTAACAACTAAAATCCACACGTAGCCAGGCATCATATGAATACAACACACTATAAAACAATAATCATCTTCTAACGACCACATCATACATTGTGGGGTGGAGTCTGGACAACTGTACGGAGCTCGCAAAGTATTTTAATGGCCAGATGCCAATCTGGAGTTTTGTTCAGCAGATATATTCTTAGTGTAAAGCAATGCATATTCTGGAGAGAGAGAGAAGTTCCCTGAGGATGGGCTCCAGCATGAGCCCTCAAGCTTGGAAAGAACAAACTTTTAGACCAGATGACCAACTCAGATGGAGGCTGCAATACATGCATTTATTTCAGGGTTGCATCTTCACTCGGGGTGTGCTGGCTGGACGCGCTGGAGATGGTAGTAACAGCATCTGGAGAAGGCCAGTTGGAGAAGGCTGCTGGAACGCTTTTTTGCCCCGAACAGGTGCTGTTCTGAACACAGAAGCCAAGTGGGTGGAAAGGAAGATAGTGCCAAAGCTTTTGCAAATGTTCTCCGCAGCGTCTCTGCTTTTGAGCGCAACAGTGTGGTGCCAAAGCTTCCAGGCAGGCAAAAGTTTGCCTTTCATAGCTGGGGTTTCTAGCCTTTAATTTTAAAGGAGATGATTACCATTTCGATAAACATTCTATATTAAAATGTAGTTTAGCCGTTGTTTCTGGTGTTTATCTATCTATCTATCTATCTATCTATCTATCTATCTATCTATCTATCTATCTATCTATCTATCTATCTATCTATCTATCTATCTCCATCCATCCATCCATCTCCATCCATCCATCCATCCATCCATCCATCCATCCATCCATCCATCTATCTGTTTCACAGTTTTATTGCATGCTTAAACACTACTTGAGAGACCGCCTGCTGCCAATTACCTCCCAAAGACCCATTAGATCACACAGGGCTGGCCTCCTCCGGGTTCCGTCTACCAGCCAATGCCACCTGGCTACTACCCAGGGGAGGGCCTTCTCTGTGGCAGCTCCGGCCCTCTGGAACGAACTCCCCGCAGGGATTCGGACCCTCACCTCTCTCCAGGCCTTCCGAAAAGCCGTCAAAACCTGGCTTTGCCAGCAGGCCTGGGGTTGATGAGTTCCCCTCCACTCTCGACTTGTGTGGTTGTGTGATTCTTGGCTATTTTAATTACTTGTATTCTGTTCTATGTTCCCCTTTTCCCCTTTTGAGTTGTTCGCCGCCCTGAGTCCCTCCCGGAGAAGGGCGGCATACAAATAATAAAATTCAATTCAATTCAATTCAATTCAATACTCCGGAAGTACGTTTCTTTAGATTTTAAAACCTTATTTAGCTAAAAGGAGGCTTAGGTCACATTTTGAGTTGCAGAGATGGCAAAGTAAAGGCTCAGAGCTCCACAGACCTACGCTGAGAATTATAGAACATAGAATAATCGGGTTGGTGTCTGACTCTGGGTGATTCCGTGGGCCAGGTCTCTCATCTTCCCCTACACCTTTTGAGGTTTTTTAATGCTCTGGCTAGTGTCAGCTTTGATGGAATCCAACCATGATGTTCTTTGATGGCCTGGTTTTCTTTTTAAAAATAGTTTTTGTTAAACGTTTTTATCTTTAAAAACAGAAAGAAAAACACAACAAAAAGAAAAAGAAAAAAAGAAAAAACAAGATATACATAACAATATAAAGTAATTATACAGCCTTCTGTATCAGCATTCATGTTCAGCCTTTGTGGTTCTCCATTCTACATTGCCCTCCTATTGATTTTACCTTCTCTAGTAATATAATAACAGTAGTACTAACACTTTTAATAATATTAATTGTTCATATCACCATTATATTTGATGGCCTGGTTTTCTTTTACCACTAATTCTTCCAAGCATGGTTGCTTTCTCCAGTGAATTGCCCTTCATGTCACAGCCAAAGCAAGTGAGATACAGTTTTGTGATGTTTGCCTTCCAGTGACACAACGGATGTTATGTGCTCCAATACTTATGAGTCACCATTGCTGTCCAAGGGGTTTAGAATGAAGCCTCCATTAACATCTCTATACAGATCAACCTTTTTTCAATCAATTACACCAATGACATTTTGGGTGCAGTCCAGATGAATCTACTACTCTGCAATTACCTCAAACATACATCTTTTTACCAAGGTGTTGGCATCCTCCCCTGATTCCGCCCTGCTGTATTTCATCTTTTCGCAAATAGAAAATCCAAATTAGGAGGAAAAAGCTACCTTTTTTTCCATGGTGAGTGAAGTTCTCAACAGTGGACTTGGAGGCATGATAAATAAGGTGGCCCAGAGTATATGGACCCCTTTTGGAGTCTACGTACCCATTCCAAGATAACTTTGCTTTCCGACTTCAGATTTTTCCTCCGCTGAACAATGGAAGAAGAGGAAAAGTCAACCACCAGCTGATTTTGGGTCACTTCCACCAGCAAAATCTCTGTGACTCACTTAGTTTGTTCAGATCCCTTTGAAAGCAAATAGTGGCTAATAGGAAAAAGCTATTTTCAGCCCTGGCTAATGTCATTTTTTTTATCTATCCGTTTCTCTCCCCACCTACACACCGACATTTTCAGCCAAGATCTGGGAAAAGGAGGAGAATTCTTGGAGAGTAGCTATGTAGGGTACAAGCAGACCAACAGCCCCTCAGTGGCCCTGATTGCAACCTTCAGAAAGTAAAACATAGTACATCAGTGTTGGAAGGGATCTTGGAGGTCTTCTAGTCCAACCCCATGCTCAGGTAGAAAGCCCTATTGTCAGATCTGGAAACCATCTTTTACATTGGGCCTTCAATTTCTACTGTGGGAAAATGCGTGTGTGTGAGTGTGTTACCGTATATGGAGTATGGGTGAGATATAGTCAAAATAACATTCCTTTCTCAGAGAGTCAAGGACATCTTGCCCTGCAGCTGCAATGGTGTGACTGGGAGGCATCTCCAGTTTTGTTTGGTACTTGAATGGATCATGTGATGGACATGTGGGTGCTGGGCAGGGTCTTGGACTTTCCTTTGGGTGGGAAAAAACCTAGAAGCTTTCAGATTCGGGTTTCCCCAGATGTGCCAATATGATATCTCCAATAAAATGGAACTTTCTGGAAACTCAAACCTCGGAGTCTTCTCACGTTGGGGGGAGTTACTTGATCCCTGACACCTACACCACTTCAGACAAATGGATATTCAACATCTTCTTAAAGACTTCCAGTGTTGGGGCATTCACAACTTCTGGAGGCAATTTCTATCCCACTGATTAATTGTTCTAACTGTCAGGAAATTTCTCCCTAGTTCTAGGTCTCTTCTCTCCCTGATTAGTTTCCACCCATTGCTTCTTGTTCTACTCTCGGGTGCCCTGGGGAATAGTTTGACTTCCTCTTCCTTGTGGCAACCCCTGAGATATTGGAAGACTGCTATCTCCACTAGTCCTTTTTTTCATTCCACTAGACATACCCAGTTCCTGCAACCGTTTCTCATATGTTTTAGCCTCCAGTCCCCCAATCATCTTTGTTGCTCTTCTCTGCACACTTTCTAGTTGTCCATTGTTTCTTGTCCTACCTACAGGTGCTTTGGAGAATAGCTTGACTCCCTTTTTCTTTATAGCAGCCCTTCAACTACTGGAAGGCTGCTATCATCTCCCCCCTAGTCCTTCTTTTCACTAAACTAGACATACCCAATTCTTGCAACCGTTCTTCATGTGCTTTACCCAGATGTCTTGGATAGGGTTCCATAGACCTTGATACCTACAGTGATGGGAAATGGAGTCCAACTTAAAGAAAAACAGCCTGCGAGACTAAAAATATAGAGGAACATCTTAATCAGGACTAACCAAAACAGCTCAAGATCGCGAAATTCTGAAGAACCCAAAAGCTTGTATGATCTTTCATGCAACCTTGTGTTAATCTCAATAAGCATCAACCAATGTTGTGCTTTGGATTTTAAAAAAAAAAAAACTGGCACAATTCCATTGCTTTTACGTGCTTCCACAAGATGCCCTCATTTAATAGTGATTCAAATATGATGAAATAGTTGGCAGCCTAGGGTACTTTACATGCCGATAATGGGCTTGTCTTCCGTGCATGAGATTCTGTTATTTTTCAGGCAGGAAGAAAATCCCCCACTTATTGCCTCAACCTCCCTGTGATTTGTATCGTTCCCATTTCCATCTCTGTTTTCTTCTTCTTCGCTTAGAAGCAAATGTGTGGGAATGAAAAGGAAGCAGCCGTGTGAGAATTCAGTGGTACTTACACACACACAGACACACACACACACGCACACGCAAAAAGTCTCAATGATGCCAAGAAAAGACACATTACGGAAACTTCAGTCATTTGCACCAATTGAGCAGAGAACTACAGTTCTTTCTGGAGCCTGACTCAGTCCCCGCCTGCCAACATCTGTTATTTAGTTGTCATATTTAGATCTTAATTTCCTGCAAAGAAACTTACTTAAGATATTCAAAGTACATCTGGCTCAAATCCACAATTTCAGCCCCCATTCCAATCCGCAGGGTAGGCTAGCTTGGTTTTTATTTATTACGGATGTTTCCATTCCAACCCGCAAATCCTACACAAGAACAACAAAAAAGACTGCAACCCACAGTACAGTTAGTCCTCGACTTAGGAGAACAGTTGAGCCCAGAATTTCTGTTGCTAAGCAAGACAGTTGTTAAGTGATCTTTCTTGCCACAGTTGTTAAGTGAATCGAGGCAGTTGTTAGGTTAGTAAGACAGTTGTTAAATGAATCTGACCTCCCCATTGTTGTGGTCCGGCGGCAGCCTGCAGAGCTGGCAGCAGAGTCAGACAGTGAGGAGGTTGGGGAGGAACATGGGCCAGTCCTGGAGTCTGAGGAAGACTCGGAGGAGGGCCCTGTATTGGAGGCAGAGAGGAGGCCAGGGCCATCTGGGAGTTATGTGCTGCCTCCGAAGCCTCCGGAGTCTGACATCAGCGAGGCAGAGGAACAGGGGGAGCCTGTTCCCAGTGCACATATGTGGAGAGCTGCCAGAAGGCAAGAGCAGTTAAGACAAAAGGGGCGATTTTGGAGTAAGGCTTGGAGATGATAAGACATAAAAGAGGAGCAAATGGACGTGAGCTTTTGCAGGAAGCAACTTCGTTAGTTCTGGTTGGTTTAAACTCTGAAGCTCTGTTTTGACTCTGTGTCCTGTTTGGCCTTGCAAAACTAATTGGCAATTAGGTCTCTGGCAGCGTTTCAAGGGAGATAAAGGTGGGTGCTTATCAGCCTTGTCCTGAAAGACTGTGGCAGACTTCTGTCGGACTCCTTACAAACTATTTGTGACTCATTACAGGCTGTGAATGAACATAATTCACAGCCGTTTAAATTTTAAAAAGGGGGGGGGGACTAAGCATGTGATTTTTACTGTCTCAGGAAGCCTAGGTCAGAGCACCCATTGACTTTGCTTGTCAGAAGGTCACAAAAGGGGATCACATGAGCCCGGGACACTGCAACTGTCATAACTGTGAGTCAGTTGCCAAGCATCTGAATTTTGACCACAGGGATGCTGCAATAGTCGTAAATGTGAAAAATGGTCTTGTCACTGTTTTCATTGCCATTGTAACTTTGAACAGTCATTAAATGAATGGTTGAAAGTCGAGGACTATCTACAGCACCATAATGGTATCTTATACAGGATCCCCCCCAAATCTAGAATCTCCTGCAGAACTCAGTCCCAGGACTATCTGTTCACACCCTTGCAGAAACCTCTCAGATGTCCACCTGTGTGAAGGCCAAGGGTTCTTTGTGTTGGCAAGGTGGCGCGTCTTGGTCAGGTGCGTCTTATAATCTGAAAAGTACAGTATATTTTTCTTTTAATAAAGCACTAAGCCAGCAACCCCCAGTCTTCGGAGCACCTGAATTTCGATCACGTGACGGTGGGAAAGCTGCAAGTGTGAAAATCAGTTGGGAATCATTTTTTTGTTGTGGTTATAACTTTGAACGGTCGCTAAATGAATGGTTATAAGTCGTGGGCTAACTGTCTATGCTATCTGATATAATGACTCTTTAATTTGTCTTTTTTTTTTGTCTCTGCTGAATTTTTCTCCCAGGGAAAAGCTTTCTTGCATCTCTTCCTGCATTTAAGGACTCCCCGAAGGGATCCGACGGCTGATTTCCTTCAAATGATCCTTTTCTCCTCTTTGCTTTTCAGATAGCAGCCCAGGAGTTATTGGATAATCGGGTGATCACGCTCAGCATGGCCGGCAGGAAATTGGACAAGAAGGTTTGTGTTCGAATCCCCTGTCCTCATCAATGCCCTGCATGCAGTAGCAATTGCCTGGAGAGAGAGAATTAGAGAGAGAGAAAGAGAGACACAGAAAGAGAGAGAGAAAGAAAAGAGAGAGAAAGAGAGGATAAAAGAGAGACAGAAAGAGAGAGAGAGAGAGAGAGAGACTGACAAGGACAGAGAAAAACAGAGAGAATAAAAGAGAGTGAGAGAGTAAAAGAGAGAGAGAATTAGAGAGAATTAAAGAGAGAAAGAGAGACACAGAAAGAGAGGAGAGAGAGAGAAAGAGAAAGGCAGAGAGAGGGAGAGTAAAAGAGAGGGAGAATAAAAGGGAGAGAGAGAGACAGAGAAAGAGAGAAAGAGAGAGAGAAAGAGAGAGGAGAGAGAGTGAGAGAAGGGGAGGGAGAGACCATAGGGGAAATTACACTTGGTTATTTAAATCAGCCAAGTGGCGTTTTCACATGGCAGGTCAATTACTAGTTCTCAAAAGTTTCTATTAAAAATTATCCTGTTTCGCTTTTGACAGCTCTCCTGCTCTGTTAGACCTTTCAAGTCGGAGGAAGAGTCATGCCCTAAAAATTAATTACTTAGCACTTTGTCCCCAGTGATGCCACTTAGCATAAGTACACGGAATCGGGATTACAGACTAGACTGAAGCAGACCCAAGAGGGCAGTGAATAGCTTTCCAGCGTAAATCCAGAAGTCTCTGATAAATTGTTGGCATTTATCATAGGGAGAACGAATTAATCCTTAAAAAAATTTTTTTGTCATTTTATCTCACATGCTTATTATTAACTCTGCAAATCCAGTTGTTTTCTCATACCACATTGGTTCTTAAACTGGGGGTAATTACTTTTGGCAAGTCCAGGGGGTAGCGGAACAATTTCTAATTGTTGGTTTGCAAATTGAGGGCCCCTTTGGGACTTCTGCTGCTGAGATCCTTGTGTAAAATAAGAGTGGTGTTCCTGTGGGGGTAACAACATTACAGGTAATCCTTGACTTCTGGTCACAAGTGGACTGAAATTTTGATTGTAGCTCAATGCTCCACTTAGTCTAGAAGAACACCTGATGGCCGTGACCAGGGGGTCCTTTTACCAGGTTCGCCTGGTATGTCAGTTGCGCCCCTTCCTGGATCGGATTGCTCTGTGCACAGTCACTCATGCCCTCGTCCTTTCTCGCCTGGACTACTGCAACGCTCTCTACATGGGGCTGCCCTTGAAGAGCACCCGGAGGCTTCAACTGGTCCAGAATGCGGCTGCGTGGGTTATCATGGGGGGCACCTAAGTGCTCCCATGTTAAGCCCCTTTTAGGCGGCCTGCACTGGTTTCTTTCTCTCTCTCTCTCTTTCATTTTCTCTCTCCCTACCTCTGCCCTCTCTTTCTCTCTTTTTCTCTCTTTCTCCCCCTCTCTCCCCCTCTTTTTCTTTCTTTCTCTCTTTTGCTTTCTCTATCTCCCTCCCTCTTTCTCTCTCTCTTTTTCTCTCTTTCTCCCCCCTCTCCCCCTCTCTTTCTTTTTGTTTCTTTCTGTCTTTTATTTTCTCTCTCCCCCTCCCTCTGCCCTCTCTTTTTCTCCCTCCCTCCATGTGTGTGTATTTGTGTGTGTGTGTGTTCCTTTCTGAAGTGTGGAGGATATTCACACCTCACCCACATTCAGTCTCATTTCTTCCTTGGACATACCGAGTTGGGTGATTCTCCCAGCAGCAAATAAAGCGACTGCCACTCGAGCTGTTCTCTCATTAACAATCTTGAGCATTTCTATCTGATCGTAAATTGATTTTCTTTTGTGAATAGGCAGGCGGGGATTGGCTTCATGGAAAGAACATTAATTGCATTGGGGAAAGGCAAACTTGTGCTCAGCCGTCACAATAGATCCATATACACTGAGCTGTGCAGGGGAGCCCACAGGGAGTGGTCCCAAAAGATCTTATTTTACAAGACTTGTTGGCTGTCGCTTCGGCTTCCAAGAACCAAAATCATTTGATTCTCCTCTCTCTTGCAGGATTTGTTCGGGAAATCAGATCCATTTTTAGAGTTTTATAAACAAGGGGATGACGGGAAATGGATGCTGGTGCACCGGACAGAGGTAGGTCATTTTGTGTGGCCGAGGACATTATATTGTAAGATGATCACCTTGTATCATTTCAGGTTTTTTTTGCAGCCAAATACTAAAAGGAGTCCTTGTCTTATGACCACAACCGTCAGTGTCTATTCATAAACTAGAATAGGGTTTAGTAATAAGGTGAGCCAATAGGAGCAGAAACAGTTTGGAACCTGGGTGTGGCTTAGCTGTGTAGTTCTGAGTCTGTGCTAAGCTCTAAACTAGTCTGCTGCTCTGAAATGGAAACTGTTCTCTCCTCTCCTTCTGTTTGCTTGTATTTACTACCACGTTGGAAAACCTGCTTTTGGTATTGTATATTTACTTCCTGTGTTACTTTATATATAAAGAGAAGTTAAAGAAGCCTGCTGAATCAGTTACCTGTGTGTGCTTTCTGGATGTGATTGCTGCATGCAAACTCTGACAACAACCGGGTCCCAAATTTTTATTGCTAAGCAAGACAGTTGTTAAGTGAGTTTCGCCCCATTGTATGACCTGCCTTGCCACCGTTGTCAAGTGATTCACTGCAGAGCCAAGGTGGCGCAGTGGTTAAAAGCAGCACTGCAGGCTACTGCTAGATCAGCAGGTCAGCGGTTCAAATCCCACCGGCTCAGGGTTGACTCAGCCTTCCATCCTTCCGAGGTGGGTAAAATGAGGACCCAGATTGTTGGGGGCAATATGCTGACTCTCTGTAAACCGCTTAGAGAGGCCTGAAAGGCCTATGAAGCGGTATATAAGTCTACTGCTATTAAATTAGTAACACCGTTGTTAAGTGAATCTGGCTTCCCCCTTGACTTCGCTTGTGAGAAGGTTGCAAAAGATGACCACGTGACCCAGGATACTGCAACATTCGTGAATACATGCCAGTTGCCAAGCTTTTGAATTTTGATCACATGACCACAGAGATTCTGCAACAGTTGTAAGTGTGAAAAATTTACAAGGCCCGTTTTTTTTCAGAGCTGTTGCAGCTTCAAATGGTCACTAAACAAAGAGTTGTAAGTTGAGGACTCCCTGTACAGGATAAGCCAACTGTGGGAGCCTCACAATGATACAGAAGATCCCTTCAAAATATTCCAGTTATGATCAGCTGTTGCTATTAAGTTTTCTAGATATTAGGGGACACGCAACAAAGTCCAATACAATGGTAAAATTCAAAATTTCCCTAGATCAGGGGTGCCAAACTCAAGGCCCAGGGGGCAGATCCGACCTGCAGGGTACTTAGATCTGGCCTTCGGGGCCGCTCTGGAAACAGCGAAGGACCAGACTGCGGTGCTTCTGCCAGCAAAAACGGGTTCCCGAGCTCCGTTTTCGGCTGCTACGGCCTCCCGCAACCCTCTGCCAGTGACAGGAGTGACGTCGGGCTGGCCATGCCCACCTTGGCCACACCTACCCAAGATCAAATACAACCCCGTTGCGCCCCTCAATGAAATCGAGTTTGACACCCCTGGAGTAGACATACTCCGTTCTTGCAGCCACTACAAGCAAGTGGAAATTCCGAATGAGGATTGTTCTCATGGCCGGGAAATTTCTCCTTGGTTCTAGGTTGGCTCTCTCCTGGATCAGTTTACATCCGTTGTTCCTTTTCTGGCCTTTGGGTGTTTTGGAAAATAGGTTGCTTCTTTGCATTTTTACGCATTGGGTCATCTGCTTTGAGTCTTCTTGTCAGCAACAGCAAAGCAGAGGCTGACACTTCTTTTTTTAAAAAAAAATGTCTTTTGGAATGTCTGTTGACAGCAGGAAAGGAGTGCTGTTTTCATGCAGTTGTTGTAATGAATGAAGGAGATGCCAGATCGCATCATTTAGAGCAGGCAGGGGTCCCCAAACCTGGCAACTTTAAGACTTGGGGACTTCAATTCCCAGAATTCTCCAGCCAGCTTGACTCCACCTACTTTAGGGCAGCCCCTGAGATATTGGAGCACTGCTATCATGTCACCTTCATTTCATCAAATTAGACATACCCAATTCCAGCAAATGTTCTTTATATGCTTTAGCCTCCAGCCCCCTAATCATCCTTGATTATTTCCTGAGTGGAGGCTCCTAAGCAGTGGAGGAGGAACTTGCCTCCTGACCTCACGGAAGGTCTTTGACAAAAGACCAGGCAGCCAATTATCCAGGACCCTGACAATTTCTGCACTCATCATCGGGGGTTGCACTAGAATATCGGCAACGTCCCTTCCAAGCCTAGGATTCTATGAACTTTAGAGAACTTGAACATTTTACAAGTCTTTGGTAGGACTGGGTATAAAACCTTGACAATTTTAGGACTTATGTACATCAACTCCTAGAATTTCCCACAAGTCTTAAGGTTGGACACCCCTTCAGTAGTGCTTCCTAAAAGATATTAACAATAACAATAGCAATAGCATTTAGACGTATATACTGCTTTATGGTGCTTCACAGCCCTCTCTAAGTAGTTTACAGAGTCAGCCTCTTGCCCCCAATAATCTGGGTCCTCATTTTACCCACCTCGGAAGGACGGAAGGATGAGTCAACCTTGAGCCTGATGAGATTTGAACTGCCGAACTGCTGGAAGTCAGCAGAAGTAGCCTGCACACTGCATTCTAACCACTGTGCCACTGTGGCTCTAGTCCAGTGATGGCTAACCTTTTCGACACCGAGTGCCACAACTGGAATATGCGCCAGAGTGCCAGAACCCGGAAGAGAGCAGCTGGCCTGCGCACATGCGCGTGGAGGGCAGCTGCTCTTCCGGGTTCCGTTGCATACATGCATGCCGGCCAGCTGATCTTTGCGCAAAGACCAGCTGGCTGGCATGCATGCATGCCCCCAGAACCCAGAAAAGCCTCTGCCCACCACGCACATCTCCTCAGAGAGGACTCTGTGTGCCACCTCTGGCATGCGAGCCATAGATTCGCCATCACAGCTCTAGTCTATACAATAAATTTGAATTTTTTTAAAAAATAACTTAATCAGGGAATTCTAAATATAATTGCCAAGAGAGAATTATAAAACTTGGGTCTCTTGTATCTGTTGCAACTCCTTAGGGATATTGTGCGTCTATGTTTTGGACTCTATTGAACAATGTTGAAGCGATCCAACATTAGGCAGAAGGTGCAGAGAGAGAGGTTCCTTTTTTGGGCTGGGATTTGAGGCAAAGTATCTAGTTATAAAGTTTCCTGAGTAACCCGAAATAATTTACATCTCTCTTTTGATTCCTGCACTGTTGTGCAAAAGGTATTTGTTTGAGGAAATTCTTCCCCCCAGCCTTGCCTTCAGGAATCTAGAAAATACTGGATGGAATGCATTACGAGTGGTTTAAAAAAAAAGCTAGCAATGGTTGCATCATAGAGGTATAGTTTGCAAATTGGGGGAAGGAACAATGCTTGATATGGGCAGACACTACCCCGAGGACTTTGTTTGGCAGAGCTGTGTGTTGAACTTGATGGGGGCAGAGATCCTAGTGAAGAGACATTGCAAAAATTTTACGTACTTTGCTTTAGATAACGGCTGCCGAGATAAAGATTCGGGAATCCGTGATACGTACATAGAGTTACAAGCTTTTTGATCTTCAGTCTAGAGTAGGTTGCCAGAATTATAATGCCAGTGCTACATTATTAGAAGGTTGCAATAACAGAATTGGAGATTGGACAACCAATGGTCTGAAATGGTATAGGGCAGGGGTGAAATTCAGGGTTTTTTTTTTACTACTGGTTCTGTGGGTGTAGCATGGTGGGCATGGCAGGAAAAGGATACCACAAAATCCCCATTCCCTCCCCACTCCAAGGAAAGGATATTGCAAAATCTCCATTCCCTCCCCACTCTGGGGCAAGCCAGAGGTGTATTTGCTGGTTCTCTGAACTACTCAAAATTTCTGCTACTGGTTCTCCAGAACCTGTCAGAACCTGCTGGATTTCCCCCCTGGTATAGGGTTTCCTGCCTGAGCAGGGAGTTGGACTAGAAGACCTCTAAGGTCCCTTCCAACCAGTGATTCTGAATCTTGCAAGTCTGAATGTGTTTCCCCTCTTCCCTTTTTTTATCTTCTCAAGAATCTGGGGGTGGGGGTGGGGGTTTAAGACTCAAATTACTTTTTTGCCCTGACTCGGATTTCTTTTATCTGTTTCCTTGGCTTCCCTGTTTTTCGGGGTTATTCCAACTTCCCATTCATTTCCCCATTATCAGTAAAATGGCACAGGAAAGTTAGAAAGAAAGATGCCAAAGACAGGAGGATATTGTTGGTTCTCAAGAAAGGAATTCCAGTTGCTGGAATTCTTGTAATTTTTCATCTCAGCCCATCAAACCCTGTCCATATTTTTCTGGGAAGCAGCCTTGTCTGCAAGAAGGTGAGGTTGAACAAGGAGGATGTTTCCCTACTTCTGATTTATGTACAATCACAGAATGGAATGCTTAAAAAATATGTCTGCTCCCACCCTGGGTCCAGATATTGTTATAGCATTGATACTGATCTAGTACTAAGAGTCAGTTTTGCCAGTGGTTAAGGCACCAGTTCGAAAGTAGAAGACTATGAGTTCAAGTCCTGCCTTAGCTATGAAAGCCAGCAGGGTAACTTCAGGCCAGTCACCAGGAGACTGCCTTTAAGTGCCGCCTTTGTTCTGAAATCCAGCTGGGGGTCTTTGGGCCAGTACCCCCCCCCTCTCAGCTGAACCTACAGAGTGGTTATTGTGGGGAAAATAGGGGGAGGAATTTGTATTGGATGTGTTTGCTGCCTTGAGTTATTTGTAAAAAATAATAAATAAATATCGTCTGAAGTTTTACTTGTCTTGCTGTCTTTTTCTTCCCATTGCAGGTAATTAAATACACGCTGGATCCTGTATGGAAGCCATTCACGGTGCCTTTGATATCTCTCTGTGATGGGGACACAGAAAAGCAGATCAAGGTACTGTCCTCTTCATCTTCCCCCGTTTCAGATCCATTATCTCCCCTGTGGCTGAGAGATAACATTCTTGTTAGAATATCCTACCCCAACCTGGTGTTCTCCCAGGCTTTGTTAGTCTCCATTCATGCTGGCTGGGGAATTCTGGGGGTTGAAATCCACAAGTCTGAAAGTTACCAAGGACGGAGACTCCTGGTTTAGGCCCGTGGTGGCAAACCTATGGCACGCGTGCCAGAGGGGGCATGCAGAGCCCTCTCTATGGGCACGTGCACCATTGCCAGCTGCTCTTCTGGTTTCCAGCTGGTCTTTGCTGGCACCGGAAAACAGGCCAAAAGAGGCCCGAAACACAGCTTGTTTTCAGGCTGTTTTTGGCCCGAAAAACGGCCTGAAAATGGCCCAAAGAAACAGCCTGAAAAACGCCAAAAAACGGCCCAATGAAACAGCCCAAAAATGCCCTGAAAAACGGCAAAAAATGGCAAAAAACCAGGCATGCATGCACCGGCTAGCTGGTCTTCGGGTGTCTGGTGCTCTGGCACATGCGCATGCATGCACATTCCAGTTTGGGTGCTCAGTGCCAAAAAGGTTGGCCATCACTGCCCTAGGCCACGAGAGAGCATCTTAATGCAGCTTACATGAAGACTGTCAATAGATCTTAAACTATGATTTATAGAACAAATAATAATAATACATAGAATGTTTTGGGCTCCAACAGGTTGGTACAGAAAAGATTATTTCAGGAGACGTCCATTGAAATCAATCCATCCACTTTGTCCTAGAGAACACCTGACTGTTCATTAGGCACCTGGCAATATGTCTGTGGAGATTCTCTAGTCACAGATGACTTGAAAAAGCACCTCTGGGTAGCTGGTAATACCGTGTTTCCCTGAAAATACGTCCAAACTGGAAAATAAGCCCTAGCATGATTTTTCAGGATGCTCGTAATATAAACCCTCCCTCCAAAATAAGACCCAGTTAAGATCGCCAGCCTGATGGACGCCTTTAGTACCGTATTTTCCCCCAAATAAGACCTATTTGGAAAATAAGACCTAATGCATCTTTTGGAGCAAAAATGAATATAAGATCCGGTCTTATTTTCAGGAAAACATAGTAGTTGTCAACTCATAAAGCATTTGCATGTCTGTTATCGAGTTGCCATGGTGAGAAAAGGGGGGGAGCGCATTCCATGGACACCAGATTACTACAGCAGGCTTGTGAAGCGTGCACCTCCTTGGAGAATGTGATTTATGACACAGACTGCTGGGAGGGGAGAAACGGGCAAAGTTCAGCCATAACTTAAGTGGGGCCAGATCTGACTGCAATGAGGTATTGCCGAAATGGTGTTCCTTATGAATGACTGGATTTCTTTTGAAACTTGGCTCGAGGCTTGTGAATTAATTAGGGCCATGATGGCGAAGCTATGGCATGCGTGCCAGAGGTGGCATACAGAGCTCTCTCTGTGGGCATACAAACCATTGCCAACTGCTCTTTGGGTTTCTGGCATGCCGGCCAGATGATCTTCGTGGGCATTGGAGCACTGGCCAAAAACAACCTGAAAACAGCCCAAAATATACCCTGAAAAACACCCTGAAAAACAGCCCAAAACAGGCATACACATGCCAACCAGCTAGTCTTTGCGGGCACCAGAAAATGGCCTGAAAAATAGCAAAAAAATAGGCCGTTTTTCAAGCTGTTTTCAGGCCATTTTTCAGGCCAAAAATGGCCTGAAAATGACCCCAAAACAGTCCGAAAAATGGCCAAAAATGGCTAAAAACCAGGCATGTGTGTGCCAACCAGCTGGACTTCGGGTTTTGGTGCTCCGGCACATGCACACACACACATTCCAGTTTAGGCACTCAATGCCAAAAGGGTTCACTGAATTAGGGCATTTTTTGGAAACCTGACAGTAGTTGTCCTACCTCTGTGAGAAATGAGCATCTTCGTGAATTTCTTCTCTTTCATAAGAAGGATGAAATTTTTAAATTCAGAGGGGTCATTTTTGGGGGCAACTACAGTAAACTGGATGAAAACCCTGATTGTTCCTCTGCTTCTTCTGCCAGATTGTGTGCTATGACTACGACAATGATGGAGGACATGATTTCATCGGGGAGTTCCAGACTTCTGTTGACATGATGTGCAGAGATGGCTCTGTGGTAAGCTTTGAAGGAGTTCTGTGGATGTGAAGATGAGCATTGCCATCCACACCCTAGCCAGGAAGAAGTTTGGACTTACGGTTTTATATCATGGCAGCCACAATATATTTCCGTTTAGCCATTGAGTCCTCTTTCTTTAGTGTTGTGGGTTAGCCCAGTGGTCTCCAACCTTGGCAACTTTAAGACCTGTGGACCTCAACTCCCAGAGTTCCTCAGCCAGCTTTGCTGGCTGAGGAACTCTGGGAGTTGAAGTCCACAAGTCTTAAAGTTGCCAAGGTTGGAGACCACTGGGTTAGCCCATAGGCCTGTGATGGCGAACCTATAGCACGCGTGCCACAGGTGGCATGCAGAGCCCGCTCTGCAGGCATGCGAGCTGTCCCCCCAGCTCAGTTCCACCGGGCATGTGCATGCACCTCCTGCTGGCCAGCTGGGTTTTGGGTCTCTGGCATGCATGCGTAGTGGGGCAGGGCGCATGCGGGAGATGCATGCACATGCATGGAAGGGTGGGGGAACATGGGGTGCACGCATGCACGGGGGCAGGGGGGCATGCAGGGGGCATGCGTGCATTGCATTAGAGGCATGCACTTTTGGCACGCAGTGCTGAAAAGGTTAGCCATCGCTACCATGGGCCATATCAAAATACAGAATAAAACATAAAAACATTACACAGTCAAGCCATATGTAAGAGTGAAATACAAGCGGCAGATTAACTGAAAGGAATAAAATAAGGAATATAATATGATGTTTTTGAGTCATCTCTACAGTTTACCTTGATGAGACTTACACAATGCAGTCCTCGACTAACAACAGTTCATTTAGAAGCGGTTTGAAGTTACAAGAGAACTGAAAAGTGACTTATGACTGTTTTTCACACTTAGGATCATCGCGCCCATGGTCACATGATGAAAATTCAGACACTTGGCAACTGATTCACATTTATGATGGTTGCAGTTTCCTGGGGTGAGGGGAATCCCCTTTTGCAACCTTCTGACCGGTCAAATGAATGGGGAAACCAGATTCACTTAACCTTGTTATTAACTTCCCAACTGCAGTGATTCACTTAACAACTGTGGCAGGAAAGGTCGTAAAATGAAGCAAAATTCACTTTAACCATTGTCTTGGCTAGGAATGGAAATTTGGGGCTCAGTTGGGGTCATAAATTGAGGACCACCTGGACGTATGTAGATCTCACCTGAACTGTTTCATCCAAATAAAGGGCTTTGTGATAGGTGATTTTTGAGTTCTGACTGCAGATGAAATGGGTTGTTTCAGTATAAAAGTCCCGATAGTTTGTTCATCTAATGTGCGATTCAAAGATAACCAGTCTTAGTTTAATGAGTGGAATTGAATTAAAAAGCCTCTTATGAGCTTCTTTCTTGATGTGTCTTTAAGAAAAGAAAACAAAAACCCTCAGCTTCTCCTGATTATTTCTCCTGAACTCACTTTCCCAAGCAAATCAATCTTTTTCAACTTCAATTCTCCTTCATTCCGGTTTTGATTTGTTTTGATTTGAGCTGGTTTGCTCATTATCAAGTGTTTGTGGTGACCCTCATTAGCAAACATCTCATCTTCTGCTAAGTCCAGACTGCTTTTTACCCAATTAAACCTCTGTCCTGATCGCCACTGATTTATGATGAAAGTTTGTCTTGCTAGCTTGTTAGGTTTAGGAGTTCTCATTGCAGCCTGATCCGTTATGTTTGCTTCTCCCAATTATTTCTGGCTGGGGTTCTAATTAAGTCGAGTACAAATGACAGGGAATAACTTCATTAGGTGGGGATGACCGTCGTGAACAGAACTGTAAACGCTTTGTATTTTATAAGACATAGCTGGATACCCGTGCTTCGCTACGAAGCCATGTGATTGGTCGGGTCCACAGGCCAGATGAGTCACATGCTGGCCACACCCATATAAGGCAACTGGCTGTTGGAACAGAGTTCTTTTCAGGTGGGGAGGGGGAGTAGAACATCTAACTCCTTAGCATCAACATGTGTTAATATAATACTGTATAAGAAATACTGATGATCTGATGGTCATTTTGAAAAATCCTTTATTAAGCGAGCACCTAGAAGCCAAGAGGAACATCTGTGCCAAATTTCACATTTGTAGCCTTTACGGTTCTGGAGATTTCGTGATGATGAGTGGTATTTGGCTTTTATACATATAAATAAAACCGCAGTTAGAGATGCACATAGCAATGATCTGAAGTGAATTCAGGTGGTCCTTGACTTATGACCAAAATGGAGGCCAAACTTTATGTTGCTGAGACATTTGTTAAGTGAGTTTTGCCCCCTTTTACCACCTTTCTTGCCACAGTTGTTAAGTGAATCACAGTAGGGGTTAAATCAGTAACACAGTTGTTAAGCGAATCTGGTTTTCCCATTGACCTTTCTTGTCAGAAGGTTGCAAAATGTGATCACGAGACCCTTGACTTCAACCATCATAAATACGAGTCAGTTGCCAAGTGCCCAAATTTTTGATCACGTGACTACGGAGGTGCTGCAACTCCTCAAAATAACCACAGTCTTGCCTTGACCCTTAGTAGGGTCACATTTTTGTCAATAGGTTGCATGGAATGCAGTTGCAGTGCTTTGAACTCTGTCTAGGCTCCTAGTTTCTTGTATCTGACAGCTACCAAGGAATGTAGAACAAAGAATAACAGAGTTGGAAGGGACCTTGGAGGTCTTCTAGCCCAACCCTCTGCTCAAGTAAGGGACCCTATACCACACATATGGCTGCCCAGTCTCTCCTTGAAAGCCTCCAGTGATGGAGCTCACACAACTTCTGTTCTGTTGGTTGATTGTTCTCATTGTTAAGAAATTTCTCCTTAGTTCCAGATTAATTTGCAATCCATTGTTTCTTGCCTTGCCTTGTGGTGCTTTGTAAAATAGTTTGATACCCCCTCCCCTCTTCTTTGTGGCAGCCACTCAAATACTGAAATACTGCTATCATGTCAGCCCGAGTCCTTCTTTTCATTAAACTAGACATACCCAATTCCTGCAACTGTTCTTCGTATGTTTTATCCTTCGGCCCCCTAATCATCTTTGTTGCTTTTCTGCACTCTTTTCAGAGCCTCAATGTCTGTTTTATAATATGTTGACTGGAACTGGATGCAGTATTCCAACTGGGGTCTTACTGAGGCTTTATAAAACGATATTAATACTTTACACGATCTTGATTCTAACCCTCTCTTAATACAACCTGACTTTTTGAGAGGCAAAGGTGAACCATCTCTGAAAAACCTTGCCCAGGAAACTACAGGGATTTGTCCAAGTAGTTTCTACGAATGGGACACGATTTGAATGAAAGGGGAGACCAAAAATTTAAAAAATCCACTTGTAACTTCCTAAGTGAGCTCTCCAAGGTCCTGATTATGTTTCACTGGGCTCAAATTTTTCCTTTGTTTTGAACGTCTTGGTTCTTTGAGGATCTTGGCTAAGACAGGCAATGTGAGTTTGCATAAGCCAGTATTCCAGAATATCAAGAGAGCCATTTTAGAGCATGGTGAAAGTCCTGGACCAGGGCTAGGGAAACCCAGTGTTTTAGATTGCCCTCAACCATGGAAGGGTTTGGGGGTTTCAGTCTCAGCCCAAAAGACAGGATGGGGTAGTGGTTAAAGCATCAGACTAAGAGAATTCTAGTCTCCTATCAACTAAGGTAGGGGTGGGGAACCATGGCCCTTTTATGACTTGTGGAATTCAACTCCCAGAATTCAACTCCCAGAGCATGGCTGGCTCAGGAATTCTAGGAGTTGATGCCCACAAGTCATAAAGGGGCTTTGTTCCCCAACCCTGAAGTCCCAGCTGTGGAAGGTTGGGGTAGTCATTCTGTCAGGCTTGCAGCCATCTTTCCTTTTGCTTCTTTGGCCTGCCACACTTTCTATTATTCTACTATGCACTTTCTATTGTGGGAAAATGGGAGGGGGGGACTGTACAGAGCTAGATGCTATGTAGCCATAACAAAATTCTTTCTAGAAAGCCAAGGTCATCCTTTGTCTCTGCACCTCTGCACAGGGAAGCCAGATTCACTTAACAACTGCAATGATTCACTTAACAACAGTGGTAGGGAAGGTTGTAAAATGGAGCAAAACTCAAGTATGTTTCATGTAGAGACATAAATTTTGAGATCCATTGTGGTTGGAAGTCAAGGGCTACCTGATTCTACCCTTCACTGCCTCTTTGCCTTCTGGAATCCAGACTACAATCCACCACACTCAAGACCTCACTGTCAGCCCCGCACCTATCTTTTCTTTTGGATCTTTGGCCTGCAACACTTTCTATTATTCTACTATGCACTTTCTATTTTGGGAAAATGGGAGGGGGGACTGTACAGAGCTAGATGCTATGTAGCCATAACAAAATTCTTTCTAGAAAGCCAAGGTCATCCTTTGTCTTTGCACCTCTGCACCTGACTGGAACTGGATGGGTGAAACTGCCAGTGTAGCAGTGGGAGATTGGACCATGTGATGGAGTGGTGGGTGTGGGGCAAGATCTTGAACTTTCAACTGGGTGGGGAAAACCGGGAAGCTTTCAGATTCGGGTTTTCCCAGATGTGCCAACATGGCTCTCTTAATAAATTGGAACTTTGAGCAATACTTTGCCTTGGACTCTGATTTACTTTTGGATGCTATTTGGAACCCAGACATATTCTTTCTTAGCTCAGCCTACCTCACAGGGTTGTTGCAAGGAAATATTGGGAGGAGGAAGCGCTCTCTCTACCAGCTTGGAGAGACAAGGTATGAGTTTAACAACTGAATGAAATCAACAGATGGGAGGTTATGTAAGTTGGTCAGTAGCCAGCTTCTAACCTACTGTGTGAATTCATGAAATGTGAAGCTAATGGAGAATTCCAAAATCTCACAATTTAGGTCATTTAAAAAACAGAATTTTCTTAGTGCTTGGAGACCGAAAGAAAATGCTCTCTAAATTGTGAGGAAACTTCAGCCCTTTTGCAGGGACATCAAGCGTCAGCAGATCTCTTGTTTAAATGACCGTTTGCAGTTATTACTTCAAAGCTCTTCGGAGGCTAGAAATGGCATTTTAATTTTGTCTTCCAGGCTGCTATTTATTTATACCTTTCTCAATCCTAGCTTGTGCTTCTGCGTAAGGAGCTTAAAAATAAAATGGATACATGCATTTGTTTACCTAGTGAGTAATCACATCCTTCCTCATTTCAACTCGAAGCCCCACTGCGCTCATCTGCTGCTTCTACATTGGTTTCTCTCTGGAACGTACGGCTTCTAAAATGTAGTTGCTGGCTGTAAATAGCTCAGGCAGATGTTCAACCCATCTCAACACTCTGGGAAACCTTAGGGATGCTACATGGCCTGGCACGATGCTCTGGACGGAAGCCAACACACATGTCTTGCCAACAAGCCTGCCCAGAGCTAACCTGAATGGTTGCATCCAGAGATGTGTGGATAGAAGGTATAGCTGGGGAAATGGAGCAATTGAGGGGCACAGAGTGAAGAACAAGAGTTAGGTGGGTGTCAAGGTCCCAAATAACATCCAGAGTCCAAGGCAAAGTATTGCTCAAAGTTCCAACTTATTAAGAGAGCCATGTTGGCACATCTGGGGAAACCCGAATCTGAAAGCTTCCTGGTTTTTCCCAACCAGTTGAAAGTTCAAGATCCTGCCCCCCACACCCCCACATCCATCACATGGTTCAATCTTCCACTGCCATGCTGGCTTTTCCACCCATCCAGTTCCGGTCAGGTACAGAGGTGCAAAGACAAAGGATGACCTTGGCTTTCTGGAAAGAATTTTGTTATGGCTACTTATCATCTAAATCCTACAATTCCCCCTCCCATTTTCCCACCATAGAAAATGCATAGTAGAACAATAGAAAGTGTTGCAGGCCAAAGATCCAAAAGAAAAGATAGGTGCAGGGCTGACAGTGAGGTCTTGAGTGTGGTGGATTGTAGTCTGGATTCCAGAAGGCAAAGAGGCAGTGAAGGGTAGAATCAGGTAGCCCTTGACTTCCAACCACAATGGATCTCAAAATTTATGTCTCTACATGAAACATACTTGAGTTTTGCTCCATTTTACAACCTTCCCTACCACCGTTGTTAAGTGAATCACTGCAGTTGTTAAGTGAATCTGGCTTCCCCATTGTCAGAAGGTCACAAAAGGGGGTCATATGATCTTGGGACCCTGCAAACATTATGAGTATGTGTCACTTACCAAGCATCTGAATTTTGAACACCTGATCGTGGAGATGTTGCAACAGTCATAAGTGTGACAAATACTAGAGAGAAGTTCCCTGAAAATGGGCTCTAGCATGAGTCTGAAAACTCGGAGGACAAAACCTCTGGTCCCAGTGACTGACCCAGATTGGATCCTGCAACATTATCCTGGGACACGTATATTTGCCTTGTAAATCAAGGACTACCTTTAGTTTGTGTGGCAGAAAGAGGGTGAAGATCGCTCCTCCCTAATAGGTCCCAAAATACAAGGAGAAATTTCTTGACAGTTAGAACAATTAATCAGTGGAACAACTTGCCTCCAGAAGTTGTGGGTGCTCCAACACTGGAAGTTTTTAAGAAGATGTTGGACAACCATTTGTCTGAAGTGGGGTAGGGTTTCCTGCCTGAGCAGGGAGTTGGACTAGAAGATCTCTAAGGTCCCTTCCAACTCTGTTATTCTAATTCTAATTTGTTTTATGGTAGAAGGAGTCTGCTTTAGCTGGGCAAGATTTCTGTGTGTGCCATTGTGTTTACAAGATTGTAATCCTTGGAGAAAAAAAAACAATTCCCCCCCAACATTTTCATAAGGTGAAACTCTGGATTAGGACAAAAGCAGGATTAGAACCCACTCTGGATTAAAAAATTCCCTAATATCTTCCTGTCTGTGAAAGTTCAGCCTGTAATAAAATAAGTTGAACCTTGTTTATTAATTCAGTTCTTATTTACAAGTAATCAAGCCACGTTCAGATTCATTCTCCGATCTTGCTTGATTCAGAAGCCATGCTGATTTTTATTTTGGAGTGCAAGAATTGCAGGGGTGTGGCCTGTGGCTGTGACATCACTAGAGTAGGCGGAGCCAGGAGATCAGACCTGTTGCCTCTTCTATAGGTAGTCCTCGCTTAGCAACCAAATTGGGACCGGCAACTTCATTGCTAAGTGCCTGAGCAAAACGTCAGGGGACTGTGCTAGATTTACAACCTCATGTCCTTCCATCATTAAGCAAATCATCATGGTTGTTAAGTGAGACATCACATGAGCGCAATTGGCAACTTCCTCCAGGCTTCATCATTGTCTTCTGCTTGAATCATGTGATGAGATGGTCATAAGTAGAAGGACTGGTCACAAGGCAGGAATACCAATACCAGTGTTGGCAAAACTTTTCAGCACTGAGTGCCAAAATGGGAGTATGCACATGTGCATGTGCCAGAAACAGGAAGAGCAGCCACCTAGTGCGCATGCCACCTGATCTTCCTGTTTCTAGCACAAATGCGTGTGCAAAGGCCAGCTGTCCAGTTTGCGTGTGCGGGAAACTGGAAGATCATCTTCCCAGCACATGCATGTGCTTGTCCGGTGCTCCCACACGCATGAAGACCAGCTGGCCAGCGCACCACAATACAGAAGAGCAATGAGCAATGGCTTGCGTGTCTGGAGAGATGGCTCTGTGTGCCACTTCTGACACGCATGCCATAGAGTCACCATCACAGACCAATACCTTCAGAGCCCAGACTTCACACATTTTCAATTCTTAATATCCCAGTTTCCCTCCAAAAGGTTGGAAATCTTTGCCCCATACCTACAGCATTTGGGTTCCAGTGCGGTTACTGGGGTATACAGGCATCTCTTTAGTCAATGTTTGGGATATCGGTAGTTTACCAGTGTTTCTCAACAGTGGCCACTTTAAGATGTGCGGACTTCAATTCCCAGAATTTCCCAGGCGGCTTGAGAATTCTTGGAATTGAAGCCTTAAAATAGCTCCCATTGAGAACAACTGGTTTAAGCCATTCTTCCCCAACTTGGTTACCCCTAAAATGTTTTGGAATTGTAAATCTCAGCTTTCCCAGTAACTACAGGACAACTAATGTATTTTAAAAAACGGGGGGGGGGGGAATCAAGATTATTGCATTTACCATGGTCTTCCTTTCTTTCTAAAAATAATAATACGCAGGCAGAGTTTGAATGCATCAATCCCAAAAAACAGAAGAAGAAAAGGAGCTACAAGAATTCAGGCATCATCATTGTCAAGTCCTGCAAAGTAAGTTCTGCTTCTCAGAAGGACGGATGGTTTCCTCTGGGCTTTTTTAGAAATACATACAGGCAGTCCTCGACTTACGACCACAGTTGAGCCCAAAATTTCCATTGCTAAGAGAGACATTTTAAAGTGACTTTTGCCCCATTTTACGACCCTTCATGTCACCCCACAACCTTCCTTTCTCTAGACCAGACATACCCAATTCCTGCAGCCGTTCTTCATAGGTTTTAGTCTTCACGCCTTTAATAATCTTTGTTGCTCTTCTCTGCACTTTTTCCAAAGATTCAACATTTTCTTTTTGTAATGTGGTGACCAAAACTGGATGCAGGATTCCAGCTGTGGCCTTACTAAGGATTTCTAAAGCAGTACTAATACTTTGAAATGCTTAAAAACTTAAAAACTGGTCATAAGTAGAGGACTAAGACAGAGATGCATTCCACCTTATGGCCTTTTTTTGCCACAGTTTTTAATTGAATCATGTAATCATGAAATAAATGGTCGTAACCCAAGGATGACCTGTGTTTATGGTCTCAGCACTGAAGTATTTTTTTAAATGCCCGTGCATAAGGGAAGGTAGAAGTGAGATACTGAGATGGTAAGGTAAAGGTTCCCCTTGCACATATGTGCTAGTTGTTCCTGACTCTAGGGGGCGGTGCTCATCTCCATTTCTGAGCTGAAGAGCCAGCGCTGTCTGAAGACATCTCTGTGGTCATGTGGCCAGCATGACTCAATGCCGAAGGGGCACAGAATGCTATTCCCTTCCCACCAAAGGTGGTTCCTATTTTTCTACCTGCATTTTTACGTGCTTTCGAACTGCTAGGTTGGCAGAAGCTGGGACAAGTAACGGGAGCTCTCTCCGTTATGCGGAACTAGGGATTCGAACCGCTGAACTGCCAACCTTTCTGATCGACAAACTCAGCGCCTTATTTAGATATTGGTAAAAGTGTATAAATGCCACAGTGTGCTGTAATGGAAAAGTCCTTTTGAAGCCTCAGCGGCCTATTATCAAGTGGTTCAAATAAAGAACCCTCACGTGTATAAACTCCTTCTCAGAAAAGTATGGCCAAAGCATTCTTATTACTCAACTCAGCACTGCAGTCCATAAATTAACTTCTTCTCCGGTTCTGAAATTATAAACCCTGTTGAGTGATTCACTCCTTCAGACAAGGAAGACCTTTGCTTTCAGTTTGATGGATTAGAACGGCTAAACCGCTTTCAGATTTGCATTAAAATCATAATTACGTAAATAATACCAAGATTGGTAGAGTGGCATCTAATCATCAGAAGGCCAAGGTCTCGACTCTGGGACAAACGGAGTGATTTTTTTTTTTAATGCCAAACTCTGACAAGCCAGGATGAAGGCAAACACAAGGCCTGATTAACCTGTCATTCCACCAAATTGGAGGAGGCAGATCGGGCTTCAGCCGACAGCCTGTGAGGAAGATGCTTTTCTGCCCCATTCGGGCTGTGAGCCGAGACTTTTGCAAAGGGGACAAGGTTCTAGTCCCTCTCGACTCCTGCTTTGAAGACTACAGCTAGTCCTTGACTTAACAACCACAGTTGAGCTCAAAATTTCCATGAAGCAAGCTTTGCCCTATTTTATGAACTACCGTATTTTCCGGAGTATAAGACACATCTTTTTACCTCAGAAAAGAGGGTGAAAATTTGGGTGCGTCTTATACACCGAATACAGCATTTTTGGCCTCCCGAAACCCTGCAAAAATAGACGTGCGGAGGGTTTGGGAGGCTTGCAAAGTGCTCCCGAGGGCTGGGGTAGGGGGTGAAAATGGCCCATTTTTTGGCCCTCCAGCCCTCAGAAGCACTCTGCAAGCCTCCCAAACCCTCTGCATGCCCCCTCTCCTTTTTTGTGCAAAAAACGAGGCATGCAGAGGATTTGGGAGGCCTGCAGAGTGCAAAAACTGTTGTTTTTTTTTAAAATTACCTCTTCAAAATCATGGTGCGTCTTATACTCTGTGTGTCTTGTAATTCACACAATATGCCAAGACAGGTTTTCTGCATCTTGTCCCCTTTGAGCTTAGCCTACTTTGGTGTGCAGGCTTTCCCATTGCAGTCCTCAGCCTCGCTATGAGCAGGATCCCATGAAGATTGGGGAAATCCGGGAATTGAAGTGACCATGACTTCTGACCAGCTTCTCCATTAACTTTACTTCATGGGAAGCTGGCAGGCAATGTTGGAATTTGAAGGCATGCAATTGCAGCCCATTGCAATGTTCTAATTGTGTCCCAAGACACCAAACACCCAGAACTTTGCAGACTTGTCGTAAGTAACACTCATTCAGTCCCACCACAAATGTGGCCACTAAATGAATGAATGTAAACTGAGGAGTACCTGCATTGGACTAAGATAAGGCAAGTCATGGGCAAACAATAGATACAAACTTAAGGTAAACCACTCCAAACTCGATTACAGAAAATACGACTTCAGCAACAGAGGGGTCAATGCCTGGAATGCTCTACCTGACTCTGTTGTTATATCCTCAAACCCCCATAACTGTAACCTTAAACTGTCTACCGTGGACCTCACCCCATTCCTAAGAGGTCCGTAAACGGGGCGTGCATAAGCGCACCAGCATGCCTACCATCTCTATCCTACTGTCCCCATTTATTTGCACCCCATTTACTGTGTTCATATTCATGTTTATACCTATACCTGTTATCTTTTACATGTTTGACAAACTAAATGAAATAAAAAATAATTGAAAAAGTTGGGAAATCCTGCCGTAGGTGATAGCTTAGTACAGTGGTCTCCAACCTTGGCAACTTTAAGACCTGTGGACTTCAACTCCCAGAGTTCCTCAGCCAGCAAAGCTGGCTGAGGAACTCTGGGAGTTGAAGTCCAACAGGTCTTAAAGTTGCCAAGGTTGGAGACCACTGGCTTAGTAACCGTTCAACCAAGATTAACTTTCTCAGACAAATCTGTCAAAGAGAATAGAGGAGAATGTTGGCCCAACAAAGACTTTTGTTAACACAAAAGAGAAAGCTTCCTAGCAATGTCTCACACACAAACACACACCCCTCCAATCTGCTGCTTTTGATAGGCTGCACGGCTGAGCACACACAAATGTTCCAGGCTGAAGTTAAAAACAACGGTTAAGTGGCTTGTGACGCAGGGGATTCTAACATTCCCAGGCTATCCCAGGTGAACCAGGTTACGAGTTGAAACCACAATGCGCTATCTCAATATCATCTTGCAGAACAGTTGTGGTTTTATTTCCCTTGGTTTAAATGGTAAATGTGTTGTATAAATCCAGCCACAGTGTTTGGAAATGGGATGGCTCCCGGGAGAGTCAAACTCTCACTCACTCACTCACTCACTCACTCGACGCCTCTTCACCCAACGTGGGTATAGGCGACTTCCATGGAAAGTTATGGCGATCCATGGAAGCTGTTTCGGCTGGATATACCCAAGGGGACGCCAGTCCCAAGGGTCGACAGAGCCCGATTGGTGGGAACAGGGGGCACCACGTGAAGGCTGGGTTGTCGTTTGATAGTTGAGAGGCTATATTTGGCGCATCAACTATCCTTGCCCCCCTAGGGAGAGTCAAACTAGACGATTGTTTCTCAGCTTTGGCAAATCTAAGACAGGCGGACTTCAACTCCCAGAATTCTCCAGCTGACCATGCTGGGGGATTCTGGGAGTTGAAGTTAATTCTTGGCTGGGGGTTGTGACCCGCAGGTTCGGACAGCGAGGAGGTTGGGGAGGAAGATGGGCAAGTCCGGGAGTCTGGGGAAGGCTTGGATGAGGGCTCTGTGTCGGAGGCAGAGAGGGGGCCAGGGCCATATGCCAGTTATCAGCTGCCTTCAGAGTCAGACAGCAGTGGGGCAGAAGAACAGCTGGAGCCTGTTCCCAGTGTGCGCATGCACAGAGTTGCCAGACAAAGGGAACAGCTAAAGAATAAGGGTCAACATGGGAGTAAGGCCATAGGTGGACCATGAATGGCTCCTCCCATATGGAATAAAAGAGGGGGGAAAGGGGAGGGGAGTTTGCAGGAGACCATTAGTTCACTTAATTGGTTCGTGACTCTCTGAGACTCCTTGCCAAGTTCTGCAGATAGCCGCCCGGCAGCTCTCCAAGCCGGATAAGGTCTGTGACTGTAAATCCTCCCTCGAAAGGCTTTGCTGGATGTGAAGGAGCAGATTTCACAGTCAATTAATACAAGGGATTTTTGTCAGGACAAGGAGTTTGCTTCAGGCTCTTGGGAAGCCTCGGTCAGAACACGGGGGAATTCTGGGAGTTGAAATCCACACGTCTTAAAATTGCCAATGTTGCGAAGCACTGAACTAATATGGAGGAATAAATGAATATTTTGTGAAGCAGTCCTAATGCTTTTGCATTAACTTGCTCTGTTTCTCCTTTCTTTCTTTCTCTCTTCCTCCCCTCCTCCCAAATCTTCCCCTTCGTCTTTTAAGATCACCCGAGATTACTCCTTCCTGGATTACATCCTCGGAGGCTGCCAATTAATGTTTACGGTAAGGATCTTGGTGATTTTTTTTTCTTTCCATGAACGCTAACAACATAATCATTGTTGTGGCCTCTCGGTTAAATCTCAGCATTAATTAAAGCATCACTTACGCCTGGAAGTTGGAAAAAAGCTTGTTTCCTGAGCGGAAATATGCCCCACCGTGGCCCGCAAAATTATAGGGTGTGGGCTGCTCTCTGGTACAACAAAACCCTGACAAGAAGTTTACCACCCACTTAGCAACGCATTGGGAGGATGAGCCATAGAGACAAGGTGAGGCATCACGAAAGATCCCGAAGGAGACCTTCCATGCTATACAGGTAGTCCTCGACTTACGACAATTCCTTTAGTGACTGTTCAGAGTTACAGCATCACGGGGAAAAGTGACTTACGGGCATTCTTCACGCTTATGACCATTCCAGCATCCCCATGGTCACGTGATTTACATTCGGACGCTTGGCAACGGGTTCATGCTTATGACGTTTGCAGTGTCCCACATGGGGATCCCCTTTTGCGACCTTCCGGCAAGCAAAGTCAATAGGGAAGCCTGATTCACTTAACAGTTGGGTTACTAACTTAAGGAATTCAGTGATTCCCTTAACAACTGCGGTAAGCAAAGTCATAAAATGGGGCAAAACTCACTGAAAAACCTTCTTGCTTAGAACAGAAAATTTGGGTTTGGTTGTGGTTGTATGTTGAGCACTACCTGTACATAATAACAGAGTTGGAAGGGACCTTGGAGGTCTTCTAGTCCAGCCCCCTGCTCAAGCAGGAGAACCTATACTATTTCAGATAAGTGACTGTCCAGGCTCTTCTTAAAAGCTGATGGAGGGAGTGTCCACGATTTCTGGAGGCCAGCTGTCCACACTGTTAGGAAGTTTCTCCTTAATTCCAGGTTGCTTGTCTCCTTGATTAGTTTCCATCCATTGTTTCTTGTCCTGCCTTCTGTCCTGCCTATAAGCACTCTTCTTTGTAGCCTTTCAGATTGTGGATTTCTTCCAATTGCAGGAGTTTCAGCCTGCAATGGAGGCAGGGTAGAAACGCAAAATAATAATAATAACAATAACAACAACAACAACAACAACAACAACAACAACAACAACAAGTGAAGGAAATAGTTGAAGAAGAAAAACATGCACTGGCTGATTATTTAAAAGAAAGTCAAGAACATCTATTAATCGAAGCAAAGAACAAAAATCTACTGAAGGTCCAACAGACGAAACAAGAATACAGAAAAGATGTGATAAAATCAAGAATGGAGAGTTGGCAGAACAAAGCACTGCATGGCCAATTTCTGGGAAAAATAAAAGATAAAGTGGACAGTGAAAAAACTTGGTTATGGTTAACAGCAGATACATTAGAGAAAGAAACAGAGTCACTAATCCCGGCTGCGCAAGAACAAGCTATCCGCACAAATGCCATTAAGGCCAAAATAGAAAAATCCTCTGATGATGCCAAATGCAGACTTTTCAAAGAAGCTGATGAAACTGTTGATCACATACTCAGCTGCTGTAAAAAAAATCGCACAGACTGATTATAAATTGCGGCACAATTCAGTAGCACAAATGATCCACTGGAATTTGTGCAAAAATTATAATATTAAAACAACAACAAATTGGTGGGAACATAAGCCTGAAAAAGTCACCGAAAATCAGATGGTCAAGATCTTGTGGGATTTTCGTATACAAACGGACAAAATACTGGCGCATAATACACCAGGCATCACACTGGTTGAGAAAAATAAGGTTACAATCATAGACATCGCAATACCAGGTGATAGCAGGGTTGACGAGAAGGAACATGAAAAAATTGCGAAATACCACGATTTAAAAATCGAAATCCAACGATTGTGGCACAAACCAGCAGTGGTAATTCCAGTGGTAATCGGCACATTGGGTGCTATTCCAAAAACACTGGAATTACATTTAAAGCATTTAATGAAGATGAGGATTTGAGAACGTTGGCCATGAATAAAGTAGGTGTGTGCTTAGTCTAAAAAAAGAAGGACTAGGGGGGACATGATAGCAGTCTTCCAATATCTCAGGGGCTGCCCCAGAGAGGAGGGAGTCAAGCTATTCTCCAAGGCACCTGAGGGTAGAACAAGAAGCAATGGGTGGAAACTAATCAAGGAGAGAAGCAACCTAGAACTAAGGAGAAATTTCCTGACAATTAGAACAATTAATCAGTGGAACAACTTGCCTCCAGAAGTTGTGAATGCCCCAACACTGGAAGTCTTTAAAATGATGTTGGAGAGCCATTTGTCTGAAGTGGTGTAGGTTTTCCTGCCTAGGCAGGGGGTTGGACTAGAAGACCTCCAAAGTCCCTTCCAGCTCTGCTATTGTATTGTATTGTAAAACAAATTTCCTTTCATACATTTTCACTCTTAATTAATTTGGGACATTGTGTCCCGGAAAAGTTTGCCCAAATTTCCTTCAACAAACCAGGAATTGGGTTCAGCGTCCTCCTGAGGCAGACTCCGGAGTCCAAATATTGAAACAAAGAAAGGTTAAGTTACAACTGAATCAATCTATCACTATATCCCTCTATATTCGTGATGGCAAACCTATGGCACATATGCCCAAAGTGGCACACGAAGCCATCCCGCCTGGCACACAGGCCTTGCCTGTTTTCTGTTTCTGGCATGGATGTGCACTGTTAAGTCTATCCCCGTTAGGAGACAAGAGTTCTGCAGCAGAAGATTAGTATTGAATAAGCCGCTGAATAGTCACTCACGGCCACCGAAGGTAGAACAAAGAATAGCTTTACTTGCGTAACAAAAATAGGATAAATAGTCTCCAAACAGACTATAAGCAATCTTGGAGTATATACACAGTCTATTTACAATACGTTGAAGTTACAGTTGCTCAACTCACAATTCACCATGTAGACAGGTAACTACTATACAGACTAGCCACCATCCAATACACGGTCTTCTCTCCAAATACTAAGCTCATATAGTAACCGTCAGTAACTATCAGGAGCATCAGGAGAAACCGTAATAGTTCCTTCCTCCTTTTATGGCTGCTTATAGCAATAGCATCCAATTACATCTCTAGCATTTAAAGTAACAGATACATCTGTTACAATCATGGCTTGTGCTTATACATATACATTGCCAAGCCAAGACTATGGTTACATCCCTAACATGCATGACAATCGGCGCCCGTGGGAGTGATGAAAACCGACCTTCGAGTTTCCGTGCAATCCTTTTGTCACTCAGTGCCGAAAAGGTTTGCCATCACTGCTCTCTATGAAGTAGCAGGCAGTGGGAGGGAGGCTGTTGGGGTTAATAATAATTAATTATAATATAATGTAATATAGTATAGTATAGTATATATAGTATATATGGATAATGTAATGATATTAATATTGTTTCAACTATTTGGGGAAAGAGGTGCCCCTTAAATTATTATTTACATCTAGGGCTGGGAGGTTGAGGGGGCTGTGAATCCCACTTAAACATTTCCCGTGGCTTTGAGAATCACTGAAGGTGGAAAATGGGCGTAATACGTGTGCTTCGACAGGGTTTTCTGATTTTCATTCCTTAATTTCTGGTGCCTCTTGTTTGAACTTAGAAGCTAAGTATGGTCTGGTTGGTATTTGAATGGGAAACTACTGTCGGAGATGACCAGGTTGAGCCTGAAGGTGGGGTCAAAGGCATCCTCAATTTGGAGTCTCTACACCCCCCGGAAAGAGACCTGTCCAGCCCCCCTTGAAAACTGTCGACTCTTACCTGCCGCCAGTTCGCCCGTTAGTAGATCAGGTTCTTTTGCATAGGTTGCAAAGAAGAAACTCGCAGTGCTTTTGAACTCTATCCTGGTTTCTTGGGCCTTGACAGCTACCGAGGAATGTCAGGGCTACAGATAAGAATTAAAATTGAAAGTCGTCCATCAAGATAGGATGACCAAGGAATGTCCATACTATCAAGGATATATCATTGGCAGCCTTATCAAGCAGACCAGACAGGAAACAGGCCATATAGACAAATTCTACTTTATGGCAAAACTATTTTAACAGAATCTTGCTAGTTTGAAAGTACGACTCTTCCTCCGTCTTCTTTACAGGCCAAGAAACTAGGGAAGGTCTGTTTGGAGCCTCTTGGCTTGCCCGCTATGCAGCTCTGAGTTATGCTGCCTTTTATCTTACTGTTCCCCAGGCAGCATTGCTTTGCTACGTCCTCCAAGGTTTTTCTCACATATCATTAGAGTCATTAAGTCATCAAGAGTCAGGTTTGACTTGAGGGAAACATGGTCCTTCATCCTTACATGACAGTGTCCATGTGTTTCTTGCTGATTTCAGTACTGCTGGGTTTTTACAGAAGGTTCCCGGGGCTTCCAAATGGACTTGAGGAGATATCTCCAAAGCTGCAGCTGTAAGATACACCTCCCTGGCTTGAACCAGAAGGCTTTCTCCCTTGAACCTTTGCTTTTTATAAAGACCATCAAAAACAACCACAACCAAAAGAACAATCCTCTGCCAGGAATTGTCTCCAGAAATGGCCAATGAATGAATGAATGAATGACTCAATGACTCCATCTTTTTCTAATGCCATGGTATCTTTGAATGGCTGCTAAAGAAATGATTGTAAGTCAAGGACTACATGTGTAGCCATAGCAATAGCACTTAAGACTTATATACCGCTTCTCAGTACTTTAAAGCCCTCTCTAAGCAGTTTACGGAGTCAGCCTCTTGCCCCCAACAATCTGGGTCCTCATTTTACCCATCTCAGAAAGATGGAAGGCTGAGTCAACCTGGAGCCTGTCAGGATCGAACTGCTCGCTGTGGACAAAGCCTGCAATACTGCATTCTAACCATTGTACAAGGAAGGAAGGAAGGAAGGAAGGAAGGAAGGAAGGAAGGAAGGAAGGAAGGAAGGAAGGAAGGAAGGGCAATAGCACTTAGACTTACATTCCACTTCACATTGCTTTACAGCTCTCTAAGTGGTTTACAGAGACAGCCTATTGCCCCCCAAAATCTGGGTCCTCAGTTTACCCACCTCAGAAAGATGGAAGGCTGAGGGAGGGAGGGATGAATGGAGGAAGGAAGGAAAGGAGGGAGGGAGGAAAGGAAGGAGGAAGGCCGGGTGATATCAATAGCACTGAGACTTATATACCACTTCACTGTGCTTTACAGCCCTCTCTAAGTGGTTTACAGAGTCATCCTATTTGCCCCCAAGAATCTGGGTCTTCATTTTACCCCCCTTGGAAGGCTGAGTCAACCTTTTAGCCTGGTGAGATTCGATCTGCCAAATTGCAGGCAGCTGGCATTCAGCAGAAGTAGCCTGCAGTACTGCACTATAACCACCGTGCCACCGTGGGTCAATGTTATTCAAAATTGGTGTGTTCAGTGATTGCTTTTTTGGACTAAAGAAAATAGGAAAACACAATCGGTATTATGTAAAGAATTTCAGAGGCTTCATGGAGGATCCACTAGCCTGATCTTGCCCTAATTTTAATAACATTCGGAATTAAAGCTTCAAAGGTCTTTCCCATGGAAAGTTTGTCAATAGGAGCCAGCAGTGTGTGGCACCATCCATAGCTCATCCATTCTATTCATAATCAAGGAGAGAAGCAACCTAGAACTAAGGAGAAATTTCCTGACAGAACAATCAACCAGTGGAACAGCTTGTCACCAGAAGTTGTGAGTGCTCCATCCCTGGAGGCTTCTAAGCAGAGACTGGATAGCAATTTGTATGAAATGGTGTAGGGTCTCCTGCTTGAGTAGGAGGGGTTGGACTAGAAGACCTCCAAGGTCCCTTCCAGCTCTATTCTATTCAAGTCTCCTGTGTGCAATAGAGGATTTTACTCTTTCTTCCCACCAACAGCTGGCTTGGTATCCCGGGAAAGCTATGAGTTTTGGCCTTCCAACCCCTTGTGCCAAAATAATCTTTCGAGGTGCAGCCTGCAGGAGTTTTGAAGCGCTGTGTGCAAATGTGGGGCTCCAGTTTTGATTTGTTGTGTTGACTTAAGGAGACACACAGGAAAAGGGAGGAAGTATTGCCATAGAAACGGGAGCGGGCACAAATGCGTTCTCTGTGCAGCATGAACTGTTGCATAACCACACCATTTCAGGGCAGATGAAATGCAAAACCAGGACCTTGGCATCTCTCTAAATCTGACATCAGAGACAAATCCACGATAACAGAGATGGAAGGGACCTTGGAGGCCTTCTAGTCCAGCCCCCTGCTCAAGCAGGAGACCCTACACCATTCCAGACAAATGGCTGTCTAACTCTTCTTGGAAGCCTCCAGTGTTGGAGCAACCACAACTTCTGGTGGCAAGCTGTTCCACTGGTTAATTGTTCTCACTGTCAGGAAATTTCTCTTTATTTCTAGATTAGATTATTTGGGAAAGTTGTAGAATAGGGGTGTCCAACTTTGGCAACTTTAAGACTCATGCCCTTCAACTCCCAGAATTCCCCAGCCACCCTTAGTTTTGGCTTAACTCTGGTGGGCAGAGAAGATATTTAGAAATTGGTTTAGTTCAGGGATGAGCAGCAATTTAGAGGGTGAAGGGATCGCCGTGAGATAGGCTCTTCCTGATTTCTCCTGTGTCGCTTTCCTGTCACATCTGCAAACAGGTAGTCCTCAATCTACAATGATTCATTTAGCGACCATTCAAAGTTGCAACAGCCCTGAAAAAGAGAAGTGTCACTAGTCCTCATGCTTAGAATTGTCAAAGCATACCCGCATTCACAGCATCAAAATTTGGGCCCTTGGCAACTGGCATGTAGTTACAATGGTTGCAAGATCACTGGATCACTGGATCTTTCTGGGGGGGGGGGGCTTTGGACAAGCGAAATCAATGGAGGCAGCTGGATTTGCTTAATAACTGTGTGATTCGCTTAACAACCAGAGCAAAAATTCGGCATGGCTCACTTAATGACTGCATCGCTTAGTGGTGGACGTTCTGATCCCAATTACAGTCATAACTCAAGGATATCGTGCTTCAAGGAACACTTGATTTCTTTGTGGATTCCTTGGCTTCAGTAGCACCACTTTTTTTTTTAACAGGATGCTTTTAAACACCTGTCTAACCACCCTCCAGTCAGAGCTGAGGAAGCTTCTTGGGTGAGAAGCGAAACATCTTCAAAGAAAAAGCAGAAAGTCCAGTTTGCCTCAAAAGCACCTTTGGGATTCCCATTCAAATGTTAATCAGTCCTGACCCTAATTAGCTTCCAGGCACAGATAAAGCCAGGAAAAGGAGGCCATCTGCTATAATGTAAATATGGTTCCACCACAAATCCGCGAAGCCCTTCTGCGCGGAGACATAAGCGCGAAGACTAATTCGCGCTGTTCTAAGTGCTAAGGAAAAACGCGAGCCTACCGCGATGACATAATCGCGGAGGGCAAAATCGCGCATTCCCAAGCACTTAGTACCCTAAACCTAACCCTAAACCTAACCCTAAACCTAACCCTAAACCTAACCCTAAACCTAACCCTAAACCTAACCCTAACCCTAAAACAAACCCCTAAACCTAATCCTAACGCTTACCTTAAATGAAGTCGGCTTTCTGCTGCGGCACCGTTTTAAAGCGCCCTTCTGTTGCCACGCTGTTGTCGCGGCGGTGATGACGCACGGCGATGACGTCGTGGCTTTAGCGCTGCGATTTTATCGCTGCGATTTTGACCAGCGCGGTTTTGTCGTGCCACGGTAAATATCAAAGCTTGCTTTCTTCTCCTTTGACCAGATATCTAACTCAGCAGGTGAGACTTTCTGGTCAAAGGAGAAGAAAGTGCTGTTACTCATTTGACAGAATAACAAAGTTGGAAGGGGCCTTGGAGGCCTTCTAGTCCAGCGCTCACCAACTGGTTTGTCCCCGAGAACATTTTGGTGATCCACAGAAAAATTATCTGCATTTTTTATATTGCACTAAATCAGGGGTCCTCAAAATACGGCCCCTGGGATAAATATGTGCAATGAACGCTTGTGTTGCTGCAGAGTCTCCCCCTTCGGGGTCTTTTTATGTGGGTCGGAGGAGGGGCAGAAATTCTGACTCGGGGTCTGCTTCAGCCTCCTGGTGGGGGGCTTTGGGCGAAGGCTGGAGGGAAGAGCCGCTGGTGGCAAAGAGCCGGAGAGCCTCATTCCAGTGGGATTGCATCATGGCCTGGAACTGGCTGACCATCTCAGCCCAGTGAGCATCCAGGGGCCGGTACCTGGTCTTGCACTCCTGCAGAACTTCCCTCTGCTTGGAAAGCCTATGCTCCTAGTCCTCAATGAGGTGCTTCTGCTGAGCCTCCTTCTCAGTTAGATCCAATTTGAACTGAGCTGTTTTGCCAACTCTTTCTCATGGTGGCTGCTTAGCTCCAACAACTGCTTCCTGTTGGGGCCCTAAGGAGCCCGGCCGGGCTGGGCAGTCTCTATTGAGTGACATCAAGTTGGCCACGCCCACCCATTCACATGACCAACTAGCCACGCTCACCCAGCCGGTCATTAGGCAGATCATATTAGTGGTTCGGGAGATTTAAAATTATGAATTTAGTGGTCTAAAAGATTGGGGAACCCTATTCTAGTCCAACCCCCTGCTCGAGCACAGCTGAAACTCTCAGCCAGCCTCTCCTTTTCCCCCAGAGCAACTTCAGGAATACAACGGGATCTCTTTGCCATCTTTCCATGCAGGTTGGAATCGACTTCACGGCATCCAACGGAAATCCTCGGGATCCGACATCTTTGCACTACATTAACCCCATGGGGACCAACGAATACCTTTCAGCCATCTGGGCAGTTGGGCAGATCATCCAAGACTATGACACGTAAGTGGAACACAGTAGGTCACACAGCAAGTGTTCTATTTTGAACATTAAGTCCGGAGGGGCAAAAGGGCCATTTTGAGCGTTTTCAGAAGTGGTTTGAAAACAGAACTCACTCGGTGGCTGCTATAGGAATAGGATAGGATAGAATAAAATAGGAGATTAGAATAAATTAGAATAGAATAGAATAAATTAGAATAGAATAATATAGAGATTGGAATAAATAGAATAGAATAGGAGATTGGAATAAATAGGAGATTGGAATAAATAGAATAGAATAGAGATTGGAATAAATAGAATAGGATAGGATAGAATAAGAGATTTTGAATAAATAGAATAGGATAGGATAGGATAGGATAGAATAGGAGATTGGAATAAATAGAACAGAATAGAATAGAATAGAGATTGGAATAAATAGAATAGGATAGGATAGAATAAGAGATTGGAATAAATAGAATAGAATAGGATAGAATAGAATAGGAGATTGGAATAGATAAAATAGAACAGAATAGAATAGAATAGAGATTGGAATAAATAGAACAGAATAGAATAGAATAGAGATTGGAATAAATAGAACAGAACAGAACAGAACAGAATTCTTTATTGACCAAGTGTGATTGGACACACAAGAATTTTGTCTTTGGTGCAGATGCTTTTTAGTGTACATAAAAGACAAGATATATTCATCAAGAATCATAAGGTGTAGTACTTAATGATAGTCATAGGATACAAATAAGCAATCAGGAAACAATCAATATCAATATAAACCGTAAAGATACAAGCAACAAAGTTTCAGTCCTGCAGTCATGAGTGGGAGGAGATGGGTGATAGGAATGATGAGAAGAGTAATAGCAATGCAGCCTTAGTAAATGGTTTGACAGTGGTGAGGGAATTATTTGTTTAGCAGAGTGATGGCATTCAGGGGAAAAAACTGTGCTTGTGTCTAGTTGTCTTGGTGTGCAGTGCTCCATAGCGTCATTTGAGAGTAGGAGTTGAAATAATTTATATCCAGGATGCAAGGGGTCTGTAGATATTTTCACGGCCCTCTTTTTGACTCGTGCCGTGTACAGGTCCTCAATGGAAGGCAGGTTGGCAGAGTTTAGGGATTTTGCATATCTGCCCCCAATAGCTTTGAGATGTTTAAAGATAGGAGAAGCCAGTACTGGCAAAGGACATTTCCTCACAGGGCCTCTCATGCTTATTCTGTTTCTTCTTGGTTCTTTTGCAGAGACAAAATGTTTCCTGCCTTGGGATTTGGGGCCCAGCTCCCACCAGACTGGAAGGTAAATCAGGATTATTTGCTTTAGAGTGTTTCACTGCATGAACATCTTTAGGTAGGATGAAAGTTTCATCGGTTCTTTCCTGGTTTTGAACCAATAGATACCCCTTCCAAACTCAGAGAGATGCTCTGGCCAAGAGAGGTTGACTTCAAGTCCCAGAATACTTAGCAAGAGCCAGGAATTCTAGGAGTTGAACGCCACACCTCTGCAAAGGGCATAAAAATTGTAGTTGCTTTAGTTAATATTCTAAATTAAAGAAGTCATAATCATCATTATTAATCTAATAAGGCAACTGAGGTTCAAATTCTTACTTGAGTCCTGGAGAATCATTGGGTATTATTGAGCCTCTCAAGAGTTACATTCTACCTGCTTTCTCAACCTATTGCAATAGAGCTCTACACAACCTATGGGATCAAAATCTAGCTCCACAAGCTGGGTTTACACACCCTGACAAACCACAACACATTCCCCAATCCAGGTTGTTGTGTAAATGCATCTGTTAAGTCTTCGTCTGATTGCCATGATAGGTAATCCTCGACTTACAATCGTAATTAAGCATGGGATTGTGATTAAGTTGTGGCAATTCTTAAGGGATTGAAATGTGTTTGAATATTAGTAGCTCCGGTTGGTAGTTAGGCTGTTGGTTTGAACTCCGAACTTGGCAATTTGGTTGCAAATATTTCATCACCATTCGAGGAGACATTGTCAGTGCTTTTTGAATGAGCACAACTCAAAATGCACTGACAATGTCTCCTTGAACGGCGATGAAATGTTTGCATCCAAATTGCCAAGTAGAGTTGGAAGGGAACCTGGAGTCTTTGCTTGAGTAGGAGATCCAATGTGTCCAACCTTGGCAACTTTAAGACCTCTAGGCGTCAATTCCCAAAATCCCCAGCCAGCCAAGACCAAGTGATTGCCTTTTGCGACTTGCCGACATGCAAAGTCAATGGGGAAGCCAGATTCACTTAACAACCAAGTTACTAACTGAAGAACTGCAGTGATTCCTTCCACAGCTATGGCAAGCATGGTTGTAAAGTGGGGTAAAACTCATTTAGCAACTGTCTTGCTTAGCAACAGAGGTTTTGGGCTTAATTGTGGTTGCAAGTTGAAAACACCTGTAGAAGGCATCCAAGGTCCCTTCAGATCGAATAGGCATTTGTCTATAATGGTATAGGGTCTCCTGCTCCAGCAAGGGGTTGGCTAGAAGACCTCCAAGGTCCCTTCCAACTCTGCGATTCTGCAACCCTATTATTCAATGTTCTAAGACTAAGCCTGTGATGTTCTACTGAAGGAATGACTCATCCCATCCTGGAGCATTTATCGGTATTTGACCCATCTTTTTCCTCTTGCAACTTGGCTTGGTTTTTGAAGGGGGCCCCTCTGTGGCCCCTGGCATTTTAATAAATTTAAAATGAAGCAGAAGGAATGGAGTACGGGCGATGTGGCTATTTTGTTCCTGAAGGTTTAAGATAGGAAATCTTTCTGCCCATAATACGTTGGAAGGATAATCTGAAGTTTGTTTGTCTTGCCCTGTGGAGAACAAAAAGGCTCTGTCTATTTACTGAGGCGGCTGCTTTCAATCTTAAATCCAAATTATCAAGCAAAGAGACTTCTAAGAGACATTTTGCTATCTGATTAACCAGTGCTGGGAAGAAGGACCAAGGTCAGGAAAGGCAGCTTTTAAAACTTCAAATGGCAATGCAGAAATAGAATCAAAGAGCTAGAGGGAAATTTAAGAGTTTCACTCTTCTTCTAGAAGAGGCCTCCTGCTGGCCCAATTCTAGCGTATTGTTGGTCTGAATGAGGTTATTTTTGCTCCTTGCTTTGAACTGTTTGCTTTGCAACCTGCAGGAGTGACAAATAAAAAATAAAATAAAAGCGCCATTTGTTTAACAGCCTTTCAAAGCACAGACAGGAGATTAACTTGGCTCTTGGTAGTCTTTTTTTCCTTTTCCTTTTCAACCCAACAAAATGTTGGCCATAAGTTATGCAAAGGCCTCAGGACTCCATCTATCAATAGATTTGGTACACAACAGCAGGAGTCCACATTTGGCAGGGCAGAGGAAAGCAGCAAAAGAAAGGTACAGAAAAGTGGGGAGGGGAGACAGGATAGCAGGGCTCCAATATTTGAGGGGCTGCCATAAAGAAAAGAGGGTCGACCTGTTTTCCAAAGCACCTGAAGGCAGGACAAGAAGCAACAGATGGAAACTAATCAAGGAGGAAGAAGGAATCTGGAATTAAGGAGAAATTCCCTGACAGTTAGAACAATTAATCCGTGGAACAACTTGCCTTCAGATGTCTCCAACACTGAAAGTTTTTAAAAAGAGATTGGACAACTTTTTATCTCAAATGGTATAGGGATTCCTGCCAAAGAAGGGGGGGTTGGACTACAAGACCTCCAAGGTCCTGTCCAAGTGTGTTGTTCTCTTAAATGGGCTAGATTGTGGCTATGGAGAAAATCATTGTAGGGGGAAAAAAATACCCGGAGGCATCCTTACAGAACAGGGAATCGGACAGGGGCTCCTATTGTGCCAGCTCCTCCGTGCCAAGCCCCTCCCATCCAGCCACATGACCTGGGGCCCGAGGCATCCTGATCCAGACTCAGACCCACCAATGCAACACCAGGGGAGAACAGAAATATGCACAACCACATTATTCGTTATGGAGAACAGAGGTGCCTCCTGAAAGGCTCTTTTGAATAACATGGTGGCAGTCTCCTTATTCCAATATTTGAGGGGCAGCCACAGAGAAGAGGGGGGGGGGAGTGTCAATCTATTTCCCAAAGCATCAGAAGGCCAGGCAAGAAACAATGGATGGAAGCTAACCAAGGAGAGAAGCAGCCTAGAACTAAGGATAAATTTCCTAACGATGGGAAAATTAACCAGTGGAGTGGCTTGCCTCCAAAAACCTCATCACTGGAGGTTTTTAAGAAAAGACTGGGCAGTTAACTTTTCTGAAATGGTATAAGGTGTCCTGCTTGGAGAGGGGGTTGGACTAGAAGATCTCCAAGGTCCCTTCCAACTCTATTAATCTGCAATAAAACCCAAATTCCGATATAAATGGAAAGATAAGGGATAAATAGATCCTGCTTTGTTCTACTGATGCTCTGGTTGCTATGGTACTGCACAATACTTGCATGGAACCGAGAAGACGGCTGGCCGACACGGAAGTCGTGCTGCAAATGTCAAGGAACATCTCCAGATTCCAGCTGTTTCGTTAAGAGGAGGAGAAGCAGCTCTGCCTGGCTGGGGGTGGGGGGAGAATGCCCTGGTTTGCTTCCCATAAAGCTGAAGATAGATTTCTCTGGAAACCCTTTATGGGCTTTCTGCTGAACGGCTGGTGATTTATGGCTGTGCATAAGGGATGGGTCATCGGTAGAAGAGATAGTTGTTTATAACCTTACTAGCTGATAACCTGGAGTTGTCCAGGTATTTATAGGGGGGAAATGTCTGGACCAAACGTAATTTCTAATGTTGGGTCTTTCCCCCTTACCAGAGGGAGCCCCCTTGTGGAGTACTGTGAAGCCGTTACCATGGCAAATCCACTGTGCTGTGCAGTAGAAGCCATTTTACGATAGTATAGTAGAAGCCATTTGAAGGCACAACAGGTTGTATCTTAACAGAACACCTCCCCCAAGGGGTGTTAGGAGTATCTTACCACCACAGTATTTATTTCCAGAAAGTAAGTCATCTGTGTACCAAGTTTGGTTGAAATTGCTCAAGGCGTTCCAGAGTTATAATGGAACACACACACACACACACACACACACACACACACACACACACACACACACACACACACACACACACACACAGTGAAGCATTATCAAATTCATTCAAATAGGTAGTTCTCTGCCTCATAATTATTCATTTAGCACTAAAAAAAATGACTTACAACCAGTCCTTGCACTTATGACCACTGCAGCATTCTCCCATGGTGACGTGCTCAAAATTTGGGCCCTTGGCAACTGGCACATATTTATGATCCCTGCAGTGTCTTGGGGGGAGGGTTATGTGACTGAGTTTATGGTAAGCCATAACTTAACTTTCTTTTGGCTTAGAATGTGGTACAAATGCAGCTACGGTGGTTTGTTACCCATGCCTGAGGTTTACATTATCGTGTGGACATTACCCCGAGGCTTGTCCTAAAGCAGTGTTTCTCAACCTTGGCGACTTTAAGTCCTGTGGACTTCAACTCCCAGAATCCCCCAGCCAGCTGGCGGGGGGATTCTGGGAGTTGAAGTCCACAGGACTTAAAGTCGCCAAGGTTGAGAAACACTGTCCTAAAGCTTTGATGTCAGAGACACTTTGCGCTTATTAAAAACCCAACATTTAATCATTTTTTTCTCTTTTCCTTTTTTCCCCAGGTTTCTCATGAATTTGCCATTAATTTTAATCCCACCAACCCTTTTTGCCTTGGTAAGTGCATCTGCCAGCAGCTTGAAAGCAAGCCCTTGAAATCTCTGTTTTCCCCACAACAACCTTGCGAGGTGGGTTGAGATGAGTGACGGTGGCTGGTCCAAAGTCATCCGTCTGCTTTTGTGCCTAAACAGGACTAGAACTCAAGGCCTCCTGGTGAGTGGCCCAAAGTCACCAAGCCAGCTTTCATGGCTAAGGTGGCACTAGAACTCACTGTCTCCTGGTGATTGGCCAAAGTCACCTAGACAGCTTTCATGGCTACGGTGGGACTAGAACTCACCACCTCCTGGTGACTGGCCCAAAATCAACCAGCTGGTTTTCATGGCTAAGGTGGCACTAGAACTCACTGTCTCCTGGTGACTGGCCCAAAATTAACCAGCTGGCTTTCATGGCTAAGGCGGGACTAAAACTCACTGTCTCCTAGTGATTGGCCAAAGTCCCCTAGGCAGCTTTCATGGCTATGGTGGGACTAGAACTCACTGACTCCTAGTTTTTAGGTCAACATCTTAAACAACATGAATAAATGACATGAATAAATAAACCAAAGAGAGAAATGTATTTTATATATTATGTTAAGGAACAGGGCTGAACGTATAACTTATAGATTTTCTGAGTATCTTCCAGGGCAACTACCAACACAAGAATGCCTTTTTTAGACCATTAAATGAAGTTTCCTTCATAAATCAAACTAAATCACCATCAAAAGGCAGGATCATCTCTTATCATTTCCTGACCCCAGGCAAGCTTTGACATAAATGTCACAAAACAGGGGTAAACATCAAATGGAGGAGGGGTGGAATAACCACGTATTATGGCCTGTACAACAAAAATTAAAAGGGGGGGAAAAAAACAAGAGGCCACCAGATGCTTCAAAGAGGAGAAATGCAAATTAACTGGGGGGGGGGGAAGGGTTTTTTTTTAAAAAGATCTGTAAGCTTTTTTCATCTAAGCTCCAATTATATCAGGGATAAGAATTGGGGTGAACTATAGCCCATTAAATGCATCCAGGCTGGCGGAGTTCAGCAACCAAGGACTTTGGACCTTAATATCTGGGTTGATGCCTGTCAATCAAATGAAATTATTATATGAATTGATGTATAAATCCTGTCAGCATTTGGCGGAATAAAAGAGGAAGAGAGAAAGGCAAGGAAACAAGATATTTTAGGCAAAGTAAGTGAGAGGGAGTGAAGAAGGGTGGCACGATGGCTCAGCGGTTAAAGATGCTGCGTTTGTCAGGCCAGGTTCAAGACCTGAGCGCTGTGTGATGGATTGAGCTCCTGTTACTTGCCTCAGCTCTTTCCACTTTAACTGTTTGAAAGCATGCAGATGTGAGTAGATAAATAGGTACGACTTCAGTGGTAAGATAAAGAATTGTAATGGCCCAGTGGTTAGAATGCAGAAATGCAGGCTACTTCTGCTGCCTGCCATCTGCATGAAATTTGGCAGTTCAATTCTGACCGGCTCAAGGTTGACTCAGCTTTCCACTTTTCCAAGGTCGGTAAAATGAGGACTCAAATTGTTGGGGGGGGGGGCAATGTGCTGACTCTGTCAGTGGCTTAGAGAGAGTTGTACAGCACTGCAAAGCGGTATATAAGTCTAAATCCCAGTGCTAGTGCTAACAGCATTCCATGTGCCTTGGTGCATAGCCATGTTAGTTAGATGACCATGGAAAGGTGTTTGGACAATGTTGGCTCCCTTGGCTAGGAAGCGGAGATGAGCACCACCAGGTGATATTCAGCCAGTTCTGACAGACTCTGGAGAACCGATAGTGGCAATTTTGAGAGTGGGGAGGGAGTGGGGATTTTGCAGTATCCTTCCCCTGCCACGGCCACCAAGCCACGGCCACCAAGCCACGCCACACCCATAGAGCCGGTAGTAAAAGATTTTGAATCCCACCACTGAGCACCACCACTTACAGTATGTTGGACACAACTGGACAGGGGAAACTTTACCTTTACTTGAGAAAGACAGGATTACAGGATTGACTTACAACTGCAATGGAGCCTGCCCATTATGGTTGTAAGTTGCAATGGTCAGAAAATGGGCCACCCCTATGATCAACCTGAGTTTGCAACCTTTTATCTTGTGGCCGTTATTAAGTGAACACTGCAGCCGTAAATCGACTGCCACGGTCCATAAGCCAATGCCATGAAGGGAACCTCTTGTTTGCGATGTGCCCGATTTGCCGAAATCCGGAAGTAAAGGCCAGTTTCGAGCAAAGACATTGTAAAACATAATCCATCCTGGGACATCAGAACTTCAGTACTGGGTAAGAGCCCCTGGAAGGGTTTGTTAGAACTTCTAACAGTGGCTTAGTCGTAAGTCGAGGACTACCTGTATCACACTGGGTATGGAGTTTGCCTCGTACGAGCGGCCTCCTTCACGCTGCCTTTCTCTCCTCCGTCTTCTCAAGGTGTGGAAGGCATCGTCCAGGCCTACTCCAGTTGCCTGCCTCACATTCGCTTCTACGGACCCACCAACTTCTCCCCCATCATTAACCACGTGGCTCGGTTCGCGGCCCAAGCCACCCAGCAGGAATCTGCCAGCGTAAGTTCCCTTACCGGGTGTGGCAGGGCCAGATGGGTCTTTTGTGCTCTCTCACCTTCCTGACTTCCTGATTCTGATCACAGAGAATAGTTGTAGCTCAGGGTTGAATTGAGGGCTCCTTGGTGCTCTCTGAGCTTGGTCATTTTCTTGCAGACGTTTCGTCACCCAAAGGAGGTATAACATCATCGGTGCTAGAAGGGTGTGAAGTTCTAGCACTGATGATGTTATCTAGTTTGGGTAATGAAATGTCTGCAAGAAAAAAAGCAAGCTCAGAGAGCACCAAGGACCCCACAGTCGTCATCCTCCTCCTCCTCCTCCTCTTCCTCCTCTCCTCCTCCAATCTCACTCCCTTTTAGCACTGATGATGTTATCTAGCTGGGTAATGAAACGTTTGCAAGGAAACAAGCAAGCTCAGAGAGCACCAAGGACCCCACAGTCGTCATCCTTCTCCTCCTCCTCCTCCTCTTCCTCCTCCTCTCCTCCTCCAATCTCACTCCCTTTTAGCACTGATGATGTTATCTAGCTGGGTAATGAAACGTTTGCAAGGAAAAAAGCAAGCTCAGAGAGCACCATGGACCCCAGTCATCCTCCTCCTCCTCCTCCTCCTCCTCCTCCTCCTCCTCCTCCTCCTCCAATCTCACTCCCTTCTAGCACTGATGATGTTACCTAATTTGGGTAATGAAATGTCTACAAGAAAACAAGCAAGCTCAGCGAGTACCAAGGACCCCACAGCCCTCCTCCTCCTCCTCCCCCCCCTAGTGATGATGATGCCTAGTTTGGGCAATGAAACGTCTGCAACAGAACAACCCAGCTGAGAGAGCACCTTGACTTGGATAGTGCTTTGAATGCTTGGAAACCCCCTCACCTCCACCGCCTCTTTTTAGCTAGCCAGAGTTTCAAACAACTGACTGGAACAGGGATCGGCAACCTTCAACAGTCAAAGAGCCCTTTGGACCCGTTTCCCATAGAAAAGAAAACATCGGGAGCCACAAAACCTGGGTGGGTGTGGCCAACTGAACATCACTCCCACCCAGTTACATGACCCCCCACCGCCACCGCTGACAGGCAAGCGTCTTTGGCGAGGGCGCTACGCCTTTCTCCAAGCAGGGCAGCAAGAAAATGGGGCTGGCCCCCGCCAAACCTCACATGCCCATCCAAGGAATCAGACTTGGGGAAAGCCGTAGCACCCTCGCCAAAGATGCTCACCCGTCACTCGGTCAACCTCCGCGCTCTGCGCGCCTTTGCTGCACGTTGGCCAAGCCCGACCGTTCGCTTGAGGATGGTATCCCCGCTTGTGTGCGCCTTCCCGGCTACCCAACAGCCGGCCATGGGGTCACATGAGGAGGAGGAAGCCGCCGCTGTGGCTCATGCTCACTCCTCAGCTGCAGGCCTGTCCCCCTTTCTGGCGTACCCTCCTCCCGGATCCCATTCCCACCCGGCCAGCCATTGAGTTAGCGAGGTTAACATCAGCCACAGCTTGATTGGGCCAGTGCCTCAGGGCAGAGAGCAGGCTGTGAGACCAGGTCGGCAGGAAGCCACAGCAGAGGGGTCAAAGAGCCACATGCGGCTTGGAGCCATGGGTTGCCGACACCTGGATTAGGAGGAGCTGTTGAAGCAAGTTGCAAGCCTCCATTCTCAAGCTTAAACGTTTGCACGTCTGCCCTCCAGCTTGATACATCCAGCCCAAAGCATGCTTTGCCTTTTGTGTGTTGCCACTCTGAAGTGTGTGTGTGTGATATTAGTTGTTGTTAACAAAGACCTTCCTGATGTTGTAAACGGTATAATGCAAATCGACCATTTTCTCCTACATGCAACCCATTTGCCTTCATGAAAGAAGGTAAGAAAGCCAGAAATTGGCCGTCCAAACGTGAGTGAATGCTGCCCTTGCATCGAACGAGTCTAGATTTCCAAAACCACAAACAGCAAACTCTGGTTTAAAGATGGCTTAGAGCTCCGGTTTGCCTGTGCGCCTGCTCGTAAGCTTGAACGCCAGTGTCCCTGGAAGCCAACTTCATTTAGTCTTGAGCAAAAAGAGTACAGAACAAAATTGCAGCCCTGTAATTACCTGTCCTGTGGGGAGAGATGTTCTCATCTTCTTGATGGGTCTAATCAGGACCCAATTCCCATTTCATTTGGGCTCCTGCCCTTGGGCAATCCCCCCTCTCCTACTCCCCGTGAGAAGGGAGGAGCAGAGCATTCTGCAGGCCTCGTGAAGAACAGAAGGATGCTTAAATCAGATTAAGACGGCAGGGTGCATCAATCGGATGATGAGGATAATTAAGGGTCTAAAAGGCTGTGTGTGGGAACAGACATCCCCCTCACCAATCCCATGCCAGGTCCTGCCTCTTGAGAAAGGAGTTTGGATCATGCTTGGTGATCTTTCATCTCCCGGTGACTTCTGATATCACGAATCCTTCCCTTCTCCATAATCCAGTCGGAGCTGAAGAAGCATGATCTGGAGGACTGAGACTCTCCATAGATCAGTGTTTCTCAACCTTGGCAACTTGAAGATGTCTGGACTCAAGTCCCAGAATTCCCCAGCCAGCGAATGCTGGCTGGGGAATTCTGGGAGTTGAAGTCCAGACATCTTCAAGTTGCCAAGGTTGAGAAACACTGCCATAGATACATGGTTTTCTTAAGTTCACAGGTCTTAAAAGTTGCCAAGTTTGGTCTCATTCAGATGAACTGTTCACCTTCTCCTGGGTGTGTGTGTGTCTGATTTTCTTCTCTGCTTTCCCTCCCCAGCAATATTTCATCCTGCTGATCATCACCGATGGTGTCATCAGCGACATGGATGAGACACGGCATGCTGTCGTACAGGCCTCCAGGCTGCCCATGTCCATCATCATCATCGGGGTTGGGAACGCAGACTTTGCTGCCATGGAGTTTCTGGATGCAGACAATCGCATGCTCCGGTCGTACACAGGCGAGGAGGCTGTGCGGGATATTGTCCAGTTTGTGCCATTCCGTGAATTCCGCAATGTAAGTGCAGGAGAATTTTATGGTTGCATTAGAGGGAGGGGGAGGGAGGAAGAAGGGGGGAGGTAGGAAGGATGGAAAAGAAAGGGAGCAAAAGAAAGGGAGGAAAGAAAAAGAAGGGGTGGGAGGAAAGGAAAGAAGGTGAGAGGGAGGAAGAAAGGAAAAGGAAGAAAGGAAGGAAAAGGGAGGGAAGGAAGGAAAAGAAGGAGGGAGGGAGGGAAGGTAAGAGGGGGGAAAAGGAAGAAAGGAAAGAAAAAAGGAAGGGATGAAAAAAGGAAGAAGGGAGGGAAGGAAGGAAAAGAAGAAAGGGAGGGAAGGAAGGAAGGTGGGAGGGAGGGAGGGAGGGAGGGAGGAAAAGAAGGGAGGGGGAAGGGAAGGATGGAAGGAAGGTGGGAGGGAAGGAGGAAAAGAAGGGAGGGGGAAGGGAAGGAAGGTGGGAGGGAGGGAGGAAAAGAAGGGAGGGGGGAAGGGAAGGAAGGAAGGGAAGCATTATTAACAGCTAAGAAGTTGAGACCATCATACATAATACTATCTTTAAGCAAAGCTGGGCCTTATTGGTTTTTATTACACATTATTTGCTTTAGGGAATCTTCCAGCATATAATTTCTCAGTTTCCCTTCAGGAAAGTAACCGTCTTTCTGGGACCCTCCAGAAGAGCCTCCTAAGTGAGCTGGCAGGTGAAAAACAGCCAAGACACAGTAATCTGGCTGAAGCAGAAAGATCTCCTTTCCTCCCCATGCCAATTCTGAGGTCACCTAAGGCAGGAGTCTCTAACCTTGGCAACTTTAAGACTTGTGGACTTCAACTTCCAGAATTCATCAGCCAGCAAGCTGAGTGAGGAATTCTGAGAGTTGAAGTCCACAAGTCTTAAAGTTGCCAAGGTTGGAGACCCCTGACCTAAGGTATCATCCAGGCTTTTCCAAAAATGGGACCTTCCACGTATCCTGCTGTTTACAACTGCCAGAATTCCCATTCAACACATGAAGGAAACCAACGTGGAGAAGACTGTCCTAGGTTGATGGGTTCTGGAACTGGGCAGAGATCTTCTCTTTTTCTGTGAACAGAACAGTCAAAAAGGAAACTTGTATGCAAAGGTGCTGCTATGCCAAGTGGTTGCTATGTAAGGACCTAAGAAATGCCCTGGTGCCATCTCCACCTATGGCCAACCACATCAGAGTAGAGGAACAGCGATGTGTTCCTAAAGTCTCCTCCTCCTCCTTGGACAGACTCCTTCCTTCTGACCCAGAGAAGGCCAGAACAAAGAGAAGGACGAGGGCTGTCAGTAGTTGAAGGATGTCATAGGGAAGAGGGCATCAATTTATTCTCCAAAACACCAGGGGGTAGGACAATAAGTAACAGAGGGAAGATTATCCAAGGGAGATCCTATCTAGAATTAAGGAGAAATTTCATGGTGTTGTTAGCTGAGAAGTCGTGTCTGACCCATCGTGACCCCATGGACAACATTTCTCCAGGCCTTCCTGTCCTCTACCATCCTCTAGAGTCCATTTAAGCTCATGCCTGCTGCTTCGGTCACTCCATCCAGCCACCTCCTTCTCTGCCGTCCCCTTCTTCTTTTGCCCTCAATCTTTCCCAGCATGAGGTTCTTCTCCAGGGAGTCCTTCCTTCTCATTAGGGGGCCAAAGTACTTGAGTTTCCTCTTCAGGATCTGGCCATCTAAAGAGAAGTCAGGGTTGGTCTCCTCTAGGACTGACCGTTTGGATGGCCTTGCAGTCCAAGGGACTCGCAGGAGTCTTCTCCAGCACCAGAGTTCAAAGGCCTCAATTTCATGATAGAGAGAACAATTAATCAATGGAAAGGTTTGCTGTCAAAAGTTGTGGTGCTCCATCACTGGAGGTTTTTAGGAAGAAATTGGACAGCCATGTGTCCTGAATGGTACAGGACCTCCTAGTTGAACAGGAGGTTGGACTAGAAGACAACCAAAAGGTCCCTTCCAGCACTGTTACTCTATATGCTGAATTCTGCATGTTAAGTTTGTCAGTTAAGTTTGCAAACTCACTTCCTAAATCAGAGAGCCAATGCGTGTGCTGGTTGATGCCTCCAAGCATCTTCCAGTCAAGGTTACAAAACCAAGGTTACAAATCCGTTCAATGTCATTCTGATTCTCCAGCAGGCATCAACCACTGGAAGCCAGGAAGACCTGGTTGAGAACAAGGAACAATGGTTGGAAATTAACCAAGGAGAGAAGCAACCTGGAACTAAGGAGAAACTTCCTAACAGGGAGGACAATTAACCAGTGGAACAGCTGGCCTCCAGAAGTTGTAGCAGCTCCATCAGGGGGAGGTTTTTGAGAAGAGAATGGACAGCCACTTGTCTCAAATTATGCAGGGTCTCCTACTTAAGCAGAGGGTGGAGCAAGAAGACCTTCAAGGTCCCTTCCAGCTACTCCGATTGATTGATTAACCGTGGTTGAGGCAGAGTTTCATGTTATCTTCCCTGTTTCCCCCCAAAAGGCGTTTCCAAAGTCCCCTTTCCCAGATTTATTTTGTCACTCTGGCTTTCTTGTTGTTGCAGGCACCCAAAGAAACGTTGGCGAAGGCTGTGTTGGCAGAACTCCCACAGCAAGTGGTTCAATACTTCAAGCACCAGAATCTGGCACCCCTCAACTCGGAACCCGCTTAGAAGAGTCAACCGTTTGCTCCTGGCCTGCATGTATCCCACATCCGTTGGTGGCAGAAGATTGCATGTCTCCCGTGGTTTCCAATAACGTTTCGTTTCACCGAGTTCATTTAATCAAAAGGAGCAAAGTGTCACCCGATTCCTTCCGAAGGCAACTTTGCAGCGTTGAGAAGTTTAGGCATCTGCCTTCATGGATCTTCAAGGAAGGAAAGAACCCACCGTGGCCAACAGTGGACATGCCTTGATTCCACAAGTCAACTTTTAAGTATCTGAATGTACTTTGTATGGGTTTTGTGGAACGAGAGGACCTTTTTACAGCCGCAACTTACTGTCTCCCAAGTGTGATGTTCTCAAAATCTCGTTGCCCAAAGAAATGTGGATCAGCCTTCAATGTGTTGTAACTTGTACTTCTGCTCTACGTCCATTTTTATACCTTGTACACATGATTATTTGTTATACTCAGGTTAATAAAGAACCCTGAACTCTTCACATCTCGGTTGAAGCCTGCTGTGATAGGAGCCCAGTGGCCTCCTGCAGTTTCTTTGAACCAAATCCCTCCAGGTGAGTTACATCTGAACTCCGTCAGGGTTGCCCCAAATACCTGCGAAGGGCACCAGATGGGTGCTTACATCCTTCCCTAAATGCCAGTTTACAACTCTCAGAACCTGTTTCATTTGCGAGACATGCTGGATTTGTGTGAGGGAAAAGGTGAGCTAGACCATAATTGGTTTCAGACCATTCATCCTTGACTTAGATTGGTTTAGCAACTGTTTGACATTACAATGCCACTGAAAAAGTGACTTATGACTGGTCCTTGGACTTATGACTCTCCCCATGGCCACAAAGATCAGCATTTGGACACCTGGCAACCAGCCTATCTTCATGTCAGTTAAAGCATCCCATGGTCATGTATTTGCCATTTGGGACCATCCCAGCTGGCTTCCGACAAGCAGTCAATACTGGATTCACTTAATGGCCTGAGGATTCACTTTAACAACCATTAGAAAAAGATCATAAACATTCGGTGTGATTCCCTTAACAATTGCCGTGCTTAGCATTGGAAATTCTGTTTTCAATTATGGTCATATGTTGAGGACTTCCTGTAACTGAGCCCACAATTTCGGTTGTAAGTCATGAGAATCATAAAGATTGCTGCGTGACCTGACCTAACGGTTGGTCATTAAGCAAACACTGTTTGCTATGGATTGGTTTTTATGCTGAAAACCAGAAATAAGCATCAATTTCTTGCAAAGACATTGTAAATCATGGTCAGGAGGTGCTGCAAACAGCTATAAATCTGGGCCAATTGCGAAGCCATCAAATGACAGCCATGTGATTCCCTATTGTACCTTTAAATCTGGGTCATAAGCCTCATTTTCAGGGTTCATGGTAACTTCAAACGGTTGCTAAGCAACCAGTCATAAGTCAAGGATTACCTGTACATCCTACCTAGCCCCAAATGAATGTATCATAGTTCAGCAACGTCAATCTAATACAATTCCTCTAACTTTGATACCGAGAAACAAAAAATATTGGAGCATCTCAAGATTGTTACTATTCAGCCGTCAATTCTCAGACCTTACGGAATTTACATAAAGTGAAAAAATTGCTGGCTTCAATCATAAATTTCCATAAAAATAAGCCGTTGCTGGTTTCAGACATGAATTTCCATAAAAATAAGACATGGTTTCGGTCAGCTTGGCTGATAGAAGTCAGTTCACAAGCACTTTAATATTGCAATCAAGAAAATGATTTGAATGATCTCACCAGGAATTAAACTGAAATCACCAGGACTTAAAACAGAACCTTAAAGTAAAGATGGAATATTATACCTGATATGCACTGGCTACTTTCCCCCCAGTTTTAGAGTGGTTTTAGATTAAATATATAGAAAGTATAATTTAGAGGCAAATAAGCTTTTCTTGCCAGAGTTTGGCTTCAGCAGATGACAGTTACCTGCCTTAAATTAGGGCCGTCTTTGTTTTGGCTAAATCTGATTTTTAAATTCAGACCCGCCAGCAGAATACATTAAGCTTGATAATGTTAACTTTGTTTTTTCTTCTGGCTTATTATGTGAGGCAAACTCATTCAAGGGTTTTGAAATTTAGTGTGCTGTGCAAAATAAAACCGGACTAAATCTTAGGTATTAGTAGTATATCATTAAGTACTTAACAGAGTGCAGCTAATTTCACTAAAAGGCATCACACAGCAAGTATACATTGGGCTGATTTTCTCAATCACTGTGTTCATGAGAATTAAATCTGTGAATTATTATTTAGCCAAAAAATTCTGCCAGTGTCCATTTTTCCAAGTTTCATTGTTGGGGAGAAAACAAAATTAGAGATAGATAGATAGATAGATAGATAGATAGATAGATAGATAGATAGATAGATAGATAGATAGATAGATAGATAGATAGATAGATAGATAGATAGATAGATAGATATATGCATAGACACAGCTGTTAGATGATACAAATATAGACAAATAGATGAATATAGCTGATAGATATATTGATAACTGATATAGAAGATATATTGATGATAGATGACAGGATAAATAGAGACAAATATAGATGATAGATACAAATATGGACAGATTAGATGATAGATAAATGATAGTTGATAGCTATAGATGATAGACAAGATAGACAGAAGATAGATGATAGACAAATAGATAAAGTAGATGATTAGATGATATAGGTGATGATAGCTGAGATATATTGATAGAGGATAGGTGGATGATAAGACAGACAGACAATGTGCTGGAGGGGCTGTTTTGCAAGGTGACAATTTGAGCTGCAAGTAGCAACATCTTAACTGATTTGGAGTTTTCCTTGTCAGGAATCATGACACAGTGGAAAATGAACATGCATTTTCTCTTTACAGTGATAGAGAACCGATGCAGATCAAGCTTACATTTGCTCTGCTGGTTCTCAGAAACTTAAAACAGCACGGGAATACAGCTAGTCTCTAACTTACGATTTGCTTAGTGGCCATTCCAAGTCACAGCGGCATTGGAAAAAAGTGACTTACGCCCATTTTTCACACAGCCACGGCAGAATTCCCATGGTCACATGATCAAAATTCAGATGCTTGACAACCGACTCATACTTATGACGGTTGCAGTTTCCTGGAGTCATGTGATCACCCTCGGCGACCTTCTGACAAGCAAAAGTCAATGGGGAAGCCAGATTCACTTAACAACCATGTTACTAACTTAACAACCACAGCTGTTGTTAGCTACTTAACTTAGTTATGTACTTTGTAAAATGGGCCAAAACTCACTCACAAACTCTCTCGCTTACCATCGAAGTGATGGGTTCAATGGTGCTCTACCTGCACTTTATTCTTCCTTGGGCTACTCCAGCTCTTTCGATGACGAAAGTGCATCCATCCAAGTGGTTGGAACCTGGCCCAATTGGACCTGGATTCGAACAGGTTTCCTACAAAGCAGCCAGAACAAGTGTAGAGTTTCCCAGCGGAGGCTGTCCGATAGCCAGGGGTTTAATAGCTTTTCTTCAGTAAAACAGAGCTCACAATATCAACTGGGTGAACATTAAAGGTTTCATTTGTACATCAATCAAAGCATTAAAGTAGAACTACATGCAGTGTAGGTCCTCCAGAGCAGGGGTCTCCAACCTTAGCCACTTTAAGCCTGGCGAGCTTCAACTCCCAGAATTACCCAGGCAGCTGGCTGGGGAATTCTGAGAATTGAAGTCCTCCAGGCTTATCGTGGCCAAGGTTGGAGACCCCTGTTCTAGAGAATCCTGGTTCCTGACTGGCCTCCTCCCAGATTCCTAGCCATGATGAGATTACTCTGGTATTTTAGGCGCTGTGAAGTAACTACCAGGGATATTACTTAATGCTTCCACACTAAGTCCAGCCGCTCCTTCAAAAGCTCCTTCGCAGTCTAGCAGGGAGAATTAAAAAAAAAAAAAAATCACGATCGCCTTAAATGGAAGCTCAAGATTTTCTGGAACTGACCATCGACTTTAAAACTCCAGAGTTAAGAGGAAGTTTGGCTACCAAGGAGACCCAGCCAGGAGATCAAGAGAAGATAGCAAAGCATGGCAGAAGGACTTCAGTGGAGAAACGTGAAGGGCAACTCTCCACCCCCCCCATTTTTTTTTAATGCCTCGAGATGTTTTTTTTAAATCAAATGCAACATGGAAACTTGGTGACACTTGTCAAAATTCGCTTCTTGCCGCCTGTGTGATTGTGTGGCCTCTCCCTTCCTCTTTAACTATGTCACACAATGACTCTTAACTAGAGGAAGGACCATTTTGCCTTGCAGTGAGGCTGCCTCCAATCTCTTCTTAGAATATTTCCAAAAATGATATGCAACCGCCCCACTGTTTTTCAGCTCTTCTCATCCTCGCCCTTCAGGGGATCCAGTATTTCGTTCTCAATGGGTACCCCTGAACCTTCTCCTTCCTGGCTAGACTTCCCTCAAATGAAGCAGTGTTGGGGGAAGACTTTTGGGAGGGGACGACACACGGGGAAAGGGGAGGCCGAGACACTATGAAAAACTGCTGCAGTACATTATTTTGGTGTTGTCCCCAAAAAAAGGAGGCCGGAGGGGGGGGGGAGATGTGAGCTTGAGGAAACACGTGGGATGAAGGAGGACACGAGTTCTGAGTGAGACTCCGAGAAGCGGCCTAGAGCGGCGCATCAAAAAAATTGCTGCCGCGGAAGACGGAGGAGACAATCTTGCCCGTCGAATTGATGGTGCCTTCGCTGTCCGAGCTGGATTCGGAGTCGCTGCTTCCTGAGTAAGCCCCGAGGCCGGGCAGGATGCCGATGCACACGGCGGCCGAGGGGCAGTGGAGGGCGGAGCCGCTGACGGCGCTGCTGCCCAGGGGGACGCAAGAGGGTTTTTCTGAAAGAGAAGAAAAAAGACAGATGGTCCTCAACCCGACGACCACAATGGAGCCGAACACATTTATGTTGCTAAGTGAGAAATGCGTTAAGTGAGTTTTGCCCCCTTTTACGACTTTCCTTGCCACCTTGGTTAAGCGATCCCTGGGATGCTGCAACCATCACAAATGTGAGTCAGTTGTCAACCATCTGAATGTAAATCTCGTGACCATGGGGAGGTTGCAACGGTCATATAAGTGTGAAAAATGGTTGTTAAAAGTCACTTTTTTTCAGTGGTGTTGTAACTTCGAACACTAAATGAACTGTTGTAAGTCGAGGACTACAAGGCTTAGGATCGTATGCTCCATTTCCAATTTCCTCTGAATAGAAAGTTTAAGGTTTAAGGTTTTAATGGATTTGTATGCCGCCCAATCCCGAAGGTCACTGAGGACATCTTAAATCAAGGCAACTGGACCGAAGTTTATTAAAACGGAGATGTCTTGTTGAGTAACAAGACATCTTACTCATCATAGTAACTTCTGCCAACATGAAAGATTTGGGGAGTTACTGGAAAGAATCAGCTCTTGCCATACAGACTGCAGGGGGTTTCTGCCCAAAACTGAGGACAGGAGCAAGCTGGGCATTTAAACCCTTAATCCAGTGTTCTTCAGCTGTGGCAACGTTTAAGATGTGTGGACTTCAACTCCCAGAATTCCCTCAAGAGTTAAGAATTCCCATGGCTGGCTGGGGAATTCTGGGAGTTAAAATCCACGTCTCAAAGTTGCCAAGGTTGAAAAACAATGCTCTAATCTCTTTAGACATTCTGCCTCAAGTACGGGTGGTCCTTGACTTATAACTAGTCACTTAGTGACTGTTCAAAGTTATGACGGACCCGAAAAAGGGGACTTAAGACTCAGAACGGAAGTTCCAATGCTTGCCCACCTCTGGTCATGTGACTGAACTTCAGGTGCGTGGAACAAGGCTGAATTTATGACTGTTTGGAGAATCCTGTGGTCATGTGACTCTTGTGTTTTGTGATGGTTTTGCTGAAAATCATCACTTCTAATTTTTGGCCCAGCCGCACCGTAGCAATCAATCCATCAGAATAGAGTTGGAAGGGACCTTGCAGGTCTTCTAGTCCAACTCCCTGTTCAAGCAGGAGACCCTATACCAGAGGTCTCCAACCTTTCGGATCTCGGGGATCACCAAGTTCATAATTTTAAATTCTGCGGACCACTAATATGATTTTTTTTAAAGAATAAATAGTATTTAGTGCAATATAAAAAATGCAAATAATTTTTCTGCGGACCACCAACAATTTTTTATGGACTGCCAGTGGTCCACGGACCACCAGTTGGCGACCCCTGCCCTCTACCGTTTCAGACAAATGGCTGTCCAATCTCTTCTTAAGAATCTCCATTGATGGAGCACCTATAACGTCTGACAACAAGCTGGTTAATAGGTTTGCTTAATGACCATGAGTTGCTTAACGACTGCCATGAAAAGAGTCATAAACTTTGGCCAGTCACATAGGTTTACAACCTTTTAATGACTGTCATGGACAGGCTCCATAATGATCCTGCCCCCCAAACTCAGTTCTGAATTGAAATAATTCCTGTTACTGAAAATCTCTTCCCCACCTCCCTCGCTCCTTGGCACATCGCTCTGAGATGCTCCAGCAAGCTATGGGAGCCAGAGGTTCCTGGAACTAAGAGGGAAAAATAAAATAAAATCCAAAGGACGTTAAGAGCTCTTCGCTCCAGTGGAATTACTTAAAATTCATGACTTGCATATCCTCTGATTTTTATTTGCTGGAGCTGCCTCCAGTTTGCAAAGAGCACTGCTGATCTACCAAAATGATCGATGGACAACTTGATTTGGCAATCCAAAGCCGAATCGCATCTTTTGACATTTCAATGAAAACTCTTTTATCTGCAATGCCATAATGTCAGCCTTTTGGCCGTGGTGGGAGCATCGGAAAGATAGATTTATAGCCCTGTAAATGGCCCAGTGGATTGAAGCTCTGATTGCACTTGTCATCCGTGAATGGATTGCCTAAAAGACGTAGACTTCGCGTGGACAAGTACAATGAAATAAATATGGGTCTTGTTCATACAGAACACAGGTTAAAATAAAAAAGAGAGGCGTGCAAATGTATCATTCATTCATTCATACATACATACATACATACATACATACATGTCATATTTTTTTCATTTTCTGGTCATGTTTTCTGTTTTATGTATTCTTTTTTTCCTTCATGATCAAGGTATTTCCTCTGTCAGGTAAGTCTTTTTTCCCCTTCTCTTTGACAATAGTGATATCACTATTATTAAATTTATAAAAATCTATCTTACCAGACCTTTTAATCTCAAGTCTTTATGGTTTTGTTTTGCTTGATTGCAGCCTGAGTACACCCAAAGTTGCAATCGGCCTTTATCTCCTTGCTGGGCCCAAACCCTCCATGTCATAGCAGGTGCCAATCAAACATCAAACTGAAGGAAAAAGGCAGGAGCAGAGGAACAAAACATCTGTTCTGTGAGTCTAGCAATGAAGGCATCAGGCTGGAAACCAGGAGACGGTGAGTTCTAGTCTTAGCCATGAAAACTATAAGGCTGTGGCATCGACAAAGCTGGATGACTTTGGGCCAATCACCAGGAGATGGTGAGATCTAGTCCCATCTTCGGCATGAAAGCCGGCTGGGTGGCTTTGGGCCAATCACTAGGAGAGCGTGTAGTTCTGCCTTAGGCATGAAAGCCGGCTGGGTGGCTTTGGGCCAATCACTAGGAGAGAGTGAGTTCTAGTCCTGCCTTAGGAATGAAACCTGGCTGGGTAACTGGGCCAATCACTAGGAGACGGTGAGTTCTAGTCCCACCTTAGGAATGAAACCTAGCTGGGTGACTTTGGGCCACTCATTCTCTCACTGCCCAACCCACGTCACAGGACTGTTTTCGGAGGGAAAAGGAGGGAGGAGGATTAGATCTGTTCATCACCTTGCATGGCAATCAAGGTGGGATTAAATAAAAAAATAAAAATCTTTGGCTCTGAGAAAGAATTTGGCAACCTTGGCTCAGAAGACTCCCCATCCAGGAGAAAGACTTAAGTCCTCTTCTGTCTCCAGTGAAGTGAAACATCTCTCCAAATGCCAAATTTGTGCGTGTGCAACATGCCACTGTGGGCCAAGCGCCACGCACAGTTATCCACCAACCCTGCCAAGCATTTGGGAGAATGACTAATATTGAAAGAGATTAGAGACAGCCAGCCTTCGGTGGCTAATTAGCCTGGAGACCTTAGAAGGGGAACAGATGGTGAGGCAGTGTGCAACGACTCCCATCTCTTGGATTAACCCCACGCCTTGCCTCTGGAAGCAAACAGCCGAAGTCTGGACCAGGCACAGTCCCAATTTTGTGAAGCTTCTGTCCCCAGTTCTCTAGCAGTTCTGCCTTGGGAGAGACTTCAAGGGTCACGATCAGTAGACTAGACGGTGATTTATGCCAAGCAGAACGAAGAGTGATGTAGCTGTAGGGAGGCTAGAGGCACTGTTCTCAAACCAGGACACTGATCTTGGAAAAGTCATCTTTACTCTTTTCAGACACCAGGTTACTCCCATCCAACTGCAATGGTGGACCAGATTAATTTTGTCTGAATGTTCATGGAGGTTTTTGATCATCTATGTCATAGCCCAAAGGTGCTTTTTTCCTCACTCTCCTCTCCTCCAGTCTGTTCTATTTTATTCTGCTCTGCTCTTTCATTCCAATATCTAATCTAATTTTTCTAGTCTACTTCAGTCTGTTCTGTTCTGCTCTATTCCAGTCTATTCTATTTTGTTCTGCTCTGCTCTTTCATTCCAATATCTATTCTATTCTTCTCCAGTCTGTTCTGTTCTGCTCTATTCCAGTCTATTCTATTTTGTTCTGCTCTATTCTTTCATTCCAATATCTATTCTATTCTATTCCAGTCTGTTCTGCTCTGCTCTACTCGTCTATTCTGTTCTATTTTATTCTGCTCTGCTTTACTCTATTCTATTCAGATTCTACCTACCCCATAAGACCGCAATAGGACTAGGACTCAACATGGCAGGTGCATTGCAGCTGAACCAAAAGATTTAATTTGGAGTCTATCTGCCCCTTAAGGCCTTAAAAGGGTTAGGACCCAAACATGGCAGTTGTGCTAATCTCCTCCATAAATGGGGAAAGCTCTCCTCTTCGGAACGTAGCTGTGGTCCTCCGAAGCAGACAGTGTGACATATTGTGGAATGGTGCCCTCTGAGCACATGTCAGGAAAACCCCAGGGACTTTCTGTCTGCAATTCCATCCTGCCTTGACTTTATAAGGAGTCTACCTTTGAATTTGTAAACAGAGTAAATAGAGTTTCGGATTTGCTGAGAATGGATGTTCCCCCCGAAGGATAGCCCAGATAGCCCATCCTTGATCCTGGGGGGTGAAAACTTACACCCCTCAGAGAGGGCACGCAATTTGGGGGTCCTCCTGGATTCACAGCTGACACTGGAACACCATCTGTCGGCTGTGACCAGGGGGGCCTTTTCCCAGGTTCGCCTGGTGCATCAATTGCGGCCCTGCTTGGATCGGGAGGCATTCCAGACCGTCACTCACGCCCCAGTCACCTCAAGGCTGGATTACTGCAACGCGCTCTACATAGGGCTACCCTTGAAAAGCGTTCGGAGACTGCAACTAGTCCAGAATGCAGCCGCGCAAGCGATATTGGGTGTACCTAGGTACACCCGTTACACCTATCCTCCACGAGCTGCACTGGCTACCCATTGGTCTCCGGATGCAATTCAAGGTGTTGGTTATTACCTTTAAAGCCCTGCATGGCTTAGGACCAGCATACCTGCGAGACTGCCTACTGCCACACTCCTCCCAACGGCCAGTAAGATCCCACAGGGTGGGCCTCCTTCAGATACCGTCAGCCAGACAATGTTGGCTGGCGGCTCCCCGGAGGAGAGCTTTCTCTGTGGCTGCCCCGACTCTTTGGAACGAACTACCCCCAGAAATCCGGACCTCACCCACTCTCTTGGCCTTCAGAAAAGCTGTCAAGAACTGGATATTCCAGCAGGCCTGGGGCTGTTGACCTCATTGTTGAGGTTCAGCCCCGACTGAAATGAATGTATCTGTGTTGTTTTTAACTTGTCTATTTTATTTTTATTTTCTTTTATTGTTTTTTTTCTTTCCCCTCTCTGTAAGCCGCCCGGAGTCCTCCAGGATTGGGCGGCCTATAAAATAAAATTAAACTTGAAACTTGAATGGAATCATGATGTGCTTTTTAAGGTTGTTGCCATACGCTAAATAAATAAATAAACTTCTCCAAGAAGAGCTCAGTCAAAGGCTGCTCACTCAGCCTCGTCTGCTGCTAGATTTCATCCAACCTCACAGTATTTCTCAAACTTGGTGTTTTTAAAAGGGGTGGATTTCAACTCCCAGAATTCCCCAGCTAGCTTTGCTGTCTCCAAGGTTGAAAAACACCACACTATCACCTCAGTAAAATCCCCTTCCATCCCTTTCAAAGGCAACTTGTGAAAGCCGGGCACAGCTAACCATGCAAAGCACTGAACCCCATAAGCCTGGGACCTTCCCACCCATTGAGATACACACCTGGAACCTTATCATGGTCAGGATCCGGGTCCAGTTTCAATCTTTTTACACTGTTGGCACCGTCTGAGCTGTAAAGAGACACAAATCCAAGGAGCGGAACTTAAATTAGCTCCTTTATGGAAAACAGGCAAGCAGAAAGAGATAATCAGAGGCGCACATGGTACTAAGGTGATCACAGTTGGTTCAGATGCCTCGGCTGGCTGAAGTGGTACGTCGTTCCTCCATAAATGGTGAGTTACAAACTACAAGGCAGTTCTCATCTGGCACGATTAAAGAAGTTTAAAAAAATACACAATCCTATGATGGTATTAAGAATGGAGAAGAGAGAGGGCTCTGAACTGGGGTGGCTTTTGACTGAACTTGGCTTTCTTCTTGCAGATGTTTCATTACCAGATTAGGAAACATCCTCAGTGCTTCTCCTGCTGTTACCAGCCTGATAATGAACCATCCCAGGAAGCGAAACCCAATAATGCTGTCCTTATGGCTTATCACAGTACAATTTTAGAACAATCAACCAGTGGAACTGCTTGCCTCCAGAAGTTGTGGGTGCGCCAACACTGGAGCTTTCTAAGAAGAGATTGGGCAACCATCTGTCTGACATGATATATGGTGTCTTGCTTGAGCAGAAGGTTGGACTAGAAGACCTCCAAGGTCCCCTTGACTCTCTTCTTCTTATCTTTGCAAATGAGCAATTAAGAGAATAGACCTTAACACAAATGGCTGCTGTGGAGACGGATTGATAGTTTGCACACTGGATGGCCTTTCTCCTCAAGACAACACACTACAAATCACAAATGCCAACTTAGGAGTGGCTTTTTACTATCCACCCTTCATTGGGCACCTCCATGCAACTACCGAGTTTCAAAACTTACCTTCTGTGTTTCACAGCTCCTGCCAACAGTTTGGCCTGAGAAAATTTGCTCTTGTTTTCTGATTTTACCGAGAGTTTCTTGTCTGCTTCCTTCTTCAAGTCGGCGCTGGCTCCGACTTTTGACAAAGTGTTGTGAACGCAAAGTTAAGGAGGAAAAGAATGCAGGGGCGGGGGGGGGGAGCACAGAAGACACGCAAAACAAAGTTATGCTACAGCTTTACAGTTATGCTACTGTTGTGTAGCCGTATTTGCAGGTTCCACAAGCGTTAACCAGTAGTTTTATTATCTTTGCTTACATCTTTGCTACTATATTTACTGTACTATGGTTCTGGCATACACAAAGTTTGGAGCACTGTATGTACAAATACTGTATGTGAAAACTATCTTTGCTGGATTCCCTCCCCCCCCCCCCCCCGGCAAGCATAAAGTTAAGAGGATTGATGCAAAGACCTATTCAGTAAGAAAACTTGCACATGGCACACCAAATCCATTCAAGATAACCATCTACTGAGCTACATAACTTGGGTCTATTATAATGCTAGAGTTCAAACAAAGAGCTTTTTCTTAAAAGCAAATAAGGATTACATTCAAATTCTATCCTCCCTAGTTTTTATCCCAGCGAAAGCTAATCTGTGTATATTTCTTTGTGTGCTTCTCTTTCCTTCCCCTCTTTCTCCCTCCCTCCCTCTTGTCTAAATAGAGATCTAGATAGATAATCTCTGCCTCATCGAATTCATATCATGACTAGCTTGGAGTTCTACTAAGTTAGCTCTCTAGTGCCATCAACTGAATCTTGAGAATGGCACTGGCACGCTTATCAAAAACCAACACAGGGCAGGATCTTTATTGAAAACAGCCCAAAATAGCAATAGCACTTAATACCACTTCACAGTGCTTATTGATCCCAACAATCTGGATTCTCATTTTATTGACCTCAGAAGAGTCAACCTTGAGACGGTCAGGATTGAATTCCTGGCAGTGGGCAGAGTCAGACTGCAATATTGCATTCTAACCACTGTGCGAAATGGAATGCATGATGGCTTGATGGGATAGACGGATGAAAGGGCAATAGCGCTTAGATTTATATACCGCTTTACAACCCCCTCTAAGCAGTTTAGAGACTCAGCCTCTTGCCCCCAACAATCTGGGTCCCCATTTTACTGACCTCGGGAGGATGGAAGGCTGAGTCAACCTTGAACCGGTCAGGATTGAACTCCTGGCAGTAAGCAGTGAATTAGCCTGCAATACTGCTTTCTAACCACTGTGCCACCTCTATAAATATGGTGAAAAGAGTAGAAAACTGGTTATTGCAGACTGAATATATTAATTACTAAGAGGCCTCACCAACTCCAAATGTCTTAGTATTCAGTCAAGGGAAGTGGTTGCTCCACACATAGAGGTAATCCTTGAATTATGACCGTAATAGATCTTGCCCATCACGGTCATAAGTCATGATGGTAGTAATGTGAGATAGCCATGTGACTAACCTGCTTTTTAACCTTTTCACGGTGGTTCTAAAATGAACATGAAGTCATATAAAGTGAACTCATGGTTTGCTATGGGCTGTTTTTGCTAAAAATTGAAAGTCAATGCCGGCTTTCAACAGAAACATCATAAATTGCAGTCATCTAACTGTGGGATACTGCAAACGGCCATAAATGCAGACCAGTTCCCGAGGGCCCACAGTCACATGACTGTGTGTGTGTGTGTGTGTGTGTGTGTGTGTGTGTGTGTGTGTGTATTAGTGGGCGGGGCTGTTCAAATTTTGAAATTGGGTTGCAAGTAACTTTGGGGAGATCCATGTAACTTCAAACAATCACCAAGCAACTAGTTGCAAATCAAGGAATCGTTAGCCTTCCTTTTCCACAGATGCTGTGTAGTTCTGCACAACCCCCAGAGCAAGGAACTGGTAAGTCACAGATGGAAACTGGAAACAACTAAGCAAACAAAAGATAAAAGGATGAAATCATGGAAAATTTAGAGCAGAGCCTCAGTCAAACCAGCCTGACCAGCCAACACACAGCTTAGCCCAGGGGTGTCCAAACTTGGGAACTTTTAAGACTTGTGGACTTCAACGCCCAGAATTCCCCAGCTAGAAGTCCACAAGTCCTAAAGTTCCCAAGTTTGGACGCCCCTGGCTTAGCCCTTTAGAAGCTTACTCTGGCAAAGGCCAGCAGACATGAGCTTGATCAGGAATCCAATGGCTTTTTCATCCCCCGCACCCGTAGATTTTACTTACGTTATTAGCTGAACTAATAACCTCAGCCTGCTGCTTGTCCAATGCTTATGCAACAAACCTGACATTTTAAATATTTAAAACCAAGGAGACATGTAGACCATGATAAGGGACTCACCGAATTGGGGATCTGGGCAGAGACGCCCACACTCTGTGGTCAATTTTTAAAAAAAGTACTTTTATGATCATTCCTGGTGGACTTTTTTAAATTTGTACAAGTTGACTGGCTTGGTCACTAAAGAAGATACTGTAAATTTTAAATGGGAGTCAGTTTGCAGTGAGATTATTATTTCAGCAGTCTTTACCTTACGACTGTAATTAAGCCCAGAATGATGGTTGTAAGTCGTGACAGATATTAAGTGAGTCTGTTTTACTTAACAGGGTCTTTTTTTGCTGGAAACCTAAAGAAATCTGCAAACTGTGTCATAAATGCAAATCAGTGGTCAAATGCCCAAAATTTAATCATGTGATCATGGAGCATGAGGCAGCTGTTGGAACTACTCAAATGGGAGGTCTGGTGTAACTTCAAATGGTCGCTAAGCAACCAGTCATAAGCCGAGGACTACATGTAGGCAGAGAGATGGAAAGATTTTATGCTCCCTGCAAAGAAGAAAGGCAGCCCAAGTGCCCAAATGTTGATCCTGTGATTATGTTGTGATGATTGTGAGAGTGGTCATAAATCACTTTTTTTCATTGTACTGTAACTTTGAACTGTTGCTAAATGAACGGTTGAAAATGGGGAATTTACCTGTACAATGTTTTCCTATGTTAAACGTTCATGATAAAATATAATAATGGACTCTAAAACCGTGTAAGCGGAGATAGTTAAGAATATAAATAAATGGGTATCATTACAGTCTACTTAATACAATACAATAAAATACAATAGCAGAGTTGGAAGGGACCTTGGAGGTCTTCTAGTCCAACCCCCTGCCTAGGCAGGAAACCCTATACCGTTCCAGACAAAGGGCTATCCAACATTTTCTTAAAGACTTCCAGTGTTGGGGCATTCACAATTTCTGGAGGCAAGCTGTTCCACCGATTAATTGTTCTAACTGTCAGGAAATTTCTCCTCAGTTCTAAGTTGCTTCTCTCCTTGATTAGTTTCCACCCATTGCTTCTTGTTCTACCCTCGGGTACTTTGGAGAATAGCTTGACTCCCTCTTCTTTGTGGCAGCCCCTGAGATATTGGAAGACTGCTATCCTGTCTCCCCTAGTCCTTCTTTTCATGAAACTAGACATACCCAGTTCCTGCAACCGTTCTTTTTATGTTTTAGTCTCCAGTCCCCTAATCATCTTTGTTGCGCTTCTCTGCACTCTTTCTAGAGTTTCCACATCTTTTTTACATTGTGGCGACCAAAACTGAATGCAGTATATTGTATCGAATTGTACTGACTGTCTCAGACCAAAGAAAGATTTAAAGCAGCCAAAGAATTTAAAAGTGTGACACATCATGGCACAGTGGTGAAGCTTATTCACGCCGGCTACACTATTAAAGCCACTCCTCTAGTGACCGTTCAAAGTTATAACGACACTAAAAAAGTGATTTAAGACCGTTTTACACACTTAGGTCTATTGCAGTATCCCCAAGGTCACGTGATCAAAAAAATTGGACGGTTGGCAACTGGCATGTATTTATGACGGTTGAACTGTCCCGGGGTCATCCAATCACTTTTGCGACAATCAAAGTCAATGGGGAAGCCAGATTCATTGAACAACTGACTTAACAACTACAATGATTCACTGAACAACTGTAGCAAGAAAGGGCGCAAAACTCACTTAACAACTATCTCGCTCACCCACAGAAATTCTGGTGATAAATTGAGAAATAGTTGTAATGCCTTGGACCCCAATAATATAAACTTGGCACCTGTCTTAGAATAATTTAACACTCCAAAAAGTTCAAAGACAAGAACAAAACTTCCCAGAAACACACTGATGGCTGCAATAGCAATAGCAATAGCAGTTAGACTTATATACCGCTTCATAGGGCTTTCAGCCCTCTCTAAGCGGTTTACAGAGTCAGCATATATTGCCCCCAACAACAATCCGGATCCTCATTTGACCCACCTCGGAAGGATGGAAGGCTGAGTCAACCCTGAGCCGGTGAGATTTGAACAGCCGAACTGCAGAACTGCAGTCAGCTGACATAGCCTGCAGTGCTGCATTTAACCACTGTGCCACCTCGGCTGCTTCTGAACTCCCCCCCTCCAAAAGGAAGAAGGAAACCCACCCACTCTTTTCAGGACCAAGGATATCCGGTACTCATTCAGTTCCTTGAGGTCTTCTTCGTGACGCTGCTTTTCAATCAGGACTTGCTGCCGAGAAACTTCATCAAGGAATTTGGACTCCTCTTCATCCAGGCCCCTGACCATATTTTCTGTAGAGAACAAGCCAAGATTGTGATAAACCCACACATTTGGCTACAGCATCTCTGCCATCTTGTTTCAGCACGTTTTTTTTTTAATTCCATCAGTTAGGAAGATAGGGGACAGCCTGTTTGATGGACCTCCCATTCAGATGCAATGGGCCACATTTGAGCTCCTGCACTTCAAAAATAATAAGGTCTCCCCGAAAATAAGGCCAAGTGTTTATTTCGGTGATCAAAAGAAAATAAGATCCTGTCTTATTTTCAGAGAAACATGGTATCATTTATGCGAATTTGTCTAACTATGGAATTGCATTAATTATGGAAATGTCATTGATTGCCTTTAAGGGACTTTTGGTTCCAGCAGACACCCCCCTCCCTCCTTCCACCACTCAAAACCACAGGTTTTACTGAAGATTATTGATAAAAAGGCTGAATCAACATCCTGGCTGATGATATGACAGAAAATGCACATTCATATTTACCTGTTTTGTTGCCACTGAATCTGCTTTCAAGATCCACATTTCCCAAGAATGTGAAAGTTCACACAGCTTTCTTTTATAACACTAGAGCTTCCTGCATACAGGAATATTCTTTTTTTGGCCCGAGGAGGACTTACTCATACATCCCACCGCCGCTCTGAAGCAGCCCCGAAATAGGTTTTATCATATTAAGGCCTGGGCTGCCAAACTATGGGAAGCTAACTTTTAGCGCAATTCGATGCACTAGCTTGCAGTGCCCTGGCTTAAGCGCATCATAAAAACCAGAAACCTTCATTTATAACCCAAAGGCTAAGTAAAAATGTTCCCATGTGTCTTTATAATCTAAAGGACTAGAAACATTAACAAAACAGTATGGGGTGTTAACGATACGAAATTCTATTCGTAGTCAGCAAAACACTTGGCCCTGAAAACAGCCTATGTCTGCAGACCAGGTGATGGTTTTACACACCAAGATAACAATAAAGCAGTGGTTCTCCACCTTCCCAATGCCGCAACCCTTTAATACAGTTCCTCATGTTGTGGTGACCCCCAACCATAAAATTGGTGTCTCGGTTCCTAAAACCATCGAAAATGTGTTTTCCAATGGTCTTAGGCGACCCCCGTGAAAGGGTCGTTCGACCCCCAAAGGGGTCTTGACCCACAGGTTGAGAACCACTGCAATAAAGAGAGGTGGGGTTGAAGAAGCATAACAGGCAGACAAAACCAATTACTTAAAATGCAGCAATGGACTCTTTCAACCAAATCAAGACAATTGTAGCTCAGCACAATGTGCAGCCACTCCTTTCCAAAAGCCAATGACTCCATGACAGAATGAAGGAAAGGCCATGAAAAAGGGCCAGTCTACGGATGCTGCATCTCACAACTGTCAGGATGATCCTTGCCTGAAAGGCTGTTGCCATCCAGGGTAAACAAACTAGAATTGTGTTTCTTAACTTTAGCAACTTGTGTGGATTTCAAGTCCCATAATTTCCCAGCCAGAAAGTCCATGCACTGTAAAGCTGCCAAGACTGTGGAATACTGAGCTAAGGAGTTGACTAATTGGATACAGTGGCCACATTGAGATAATTCTGAGTTGAAGGATTGGAGAACACCTCATATTCAAGCATCCAAAGATGTTTCTGAGCATGCAGGAGTGTAAATGTAACATCTATTTATTAATGCTTCAAAGCAGCTGCACCTCTTTTCTAAGGATCACGGGGCTGCTCTAAGGCAGCATTTGTCAAACTCAGCAACTTTAGGTGGACTTAGAGTCCCCATGGCTGGTTGGAGAATTCTGGAAGTTGAAGTCCACAATTCTTAAAGCTGCACCCCTGACATAAAGCTTCACATAGGCCAGAAAGATCAGGAAGTTAGCAAGAAGTGGTACCAGATGGAAAGATAAAACACAAATGTTTTCCTCTGGATGTCATTTCCCCATTGTCCACAGACGTATGAAGGTAGAATAAACTGGCAACTAAACCTGCAACTTTTGAAGCCAATAAGAAAAGTTGGCAGCTCTGCCAAGCTTCACATTTCAATGCTTTTCCCTTTCCTCAGCAGAAGTGGACAGACTGGTTTCTGGATTCCAGCAGTAGCCAAGAAGTCAGCTGTGTTACCTTAGCACAACTGTAAGAGGGTGGCAAAGCCTTCTCCATAAGGAAGCATTTCAGGAGAGACAGTTCTGTTCTTAAGGATACCATTCCAGGGAGACAAGAAAGAAAATAACAAGGCGTTACTCTCTGTGTGATTGAATTTCAGGGACGCTTAGTGAAACTTACTGAATTTGAATTGTTCTTCAAACTCCTGCTGCTTCTTGTCCTTCTGTTCCTGAAGTCTTTCATAGAGAGAACGGGGGTCATACACTTCTTCAGGACATTCTAGAAGGAGAAAACAGAATTTGTCAGCCAGAATTCAGGCATTGCTCTAACAGAAAATTTACTCCAGCCATCGAGTTAATCAACCACAGGAAACAACAAAGCTTCCGTTTTAAAGCACATCCCACTAGTCATTTTTATGTTAGAACAGAAAAGAACTGATGCCTGTAAACTTTAACCCGTTGATTCCATACATGATTGAGGAGTTTAAATTATGAGTGGTGAAATTAATGCACATTTTCTACAAAACTGACAGATGATACTTCTGCTGTAAAGTCAACAGTAGCTGTTGCACATTCAAGGGCAGGTAATAGAGAGTTATTAAATATTAGCTTGATGAGACAGTGGCTTAGATAATGAGTGTAGATAAAAACGTTCCCAACTCAGATCTTGGTTATAATTTGCGAGGAGCTTCAGGAAATCCATTAGCCTCCCTCTATCCCGACATATCTTGACTTGCTCCCCATGTTTAAAAAAAACCCACAGAAGTACTAAAAATGCTAAAAACTAATTGCTGAACATGTGAATTGTCCTCTTCCTAATACTGGTATGCCAAGGAAGATTAGAATAATGAGTTGGAATGGACTTTGGAGGTCTTCTAGTCCAACCCTTGCTCAGAGATCCTATACCATTTCAGACAAATGGCTATCCATCTCTTCTTAAAAGCCACCAGTGATGAAGCACCTACAACTTCTGAAGGGAAGCTGTTCCAGTGATTAATTGTCCTCACTGTAAGGAAGTTCCAGGTTGCTTCTCTCCTTGATTGGTTTCCATCTATTGGTTTTTGTCTTGCCTCCTGGTGCTTTGGAAAACAGGTTGTTCCCCTCTTCCTTGTGGCAGCCCTTCAAATATTGGAACTGTTATCTGTTCTATATTACTATACAAACTTTCTTCCTTAGCTTCTTTTTCCAGTTAAAAAAATAGCTAGGAATATTTTCAGGATGACATTGAACTGGTCTATTAGTTTCATCTTGGTTATTACTTATAACTTTGCTCAAATATCCTTCCAATCAGGCCTTGTCCATGGGCCAGTAGTTGGTTGAATGCTCCTTAGATTCACACCGAACATGTCAGATCCCTAAAAGTGATACTGCCATTCAGTTGGGAGGAGGGGAGCCTCGGAGTTAAATCATTAGCTACATCTGAAACCACTGAGTTTTACAACTGGTTTCCTGTCACCGGGAGATTGAAGGTCCCAACATCTCTGGAGGGATGTTTATGATAGCCATGTGGGATATATAACTTTGATGTCTAACTAGAGATAGCCATGGGAACGTGTGCTTTATTGACTCCCAGGGCAGAAGAGTTAAGGAAGCATCTTCACACTTGCGTATTGGTCGGAATCTGCATTCGGACAAAGGGGAGGGGTCATTATCATCTTAATCCCATTTGCATGGCCTAAAGGTTTTCAGATGCTGCTTTGCTTCTAATGGTTTCTATCCTGCTTGATTAAAGGTTCCTTTTGAAATAATCCGTTTCAAGAGTCTTTCCTTTCTCAAGTTAGGAGAGGAGCCATTACATAAAGCAGCATCTCTCTGCAAAGTGGTCAACCAGGAGAGAAACATTTTTACTCTACCAAGGGGATCCAGCAAACCATGTCTGAGCATAATAGTGAACAAGGGGAAACTGACTGCTGAAGGGAGACCCCTCCACAACCAGAGACCTGCTCCTTGTATCCTGGCGGAGAGAACTGAGTGAGCTTGGAGGACCCCAAAAATCCCCGTTGGTCAATCAGAATCGGGACAAAAGACGGCTGGGAAGGGAAGACCAGGGGAGTCACTCTTACCCAAGTAGCCGAAAACCAGGGTGGAAATTGAAGTTAGAAGCCCCCTCTGACCAAGAGGAGCTAAATGAAGCTGTGCTGAGAGAGGATCCTCTGAAGAGGCATGTAACCCAGTTGGTGATGGAAATTTTGGAAACTCTCAACATCCGAGGGGAGCCAGACCGGCAACCGAGAAGCATTGGAAGGGCGGCAAATGGGGGTGACGGCAGGGGAACTAACCCCCCTGTGGTCCCTGCTGATCAAGCTGATGGCATAGCAGCAACAGCTAGGAACCCAGAAAAGCCTCCCCCCAAATTGGCGCATGGGTTGGGGGCCACTCCGAACCAACCCCGAAACCTGCAGTTAGAAAGGAAAATTCCTTCCCTGGGGGTAAAATTTGATGGGAACTTGAAAAAATTGGGATTCTTTGTGGCCGTGTTCACCTACATGCAAGAATATGGGTGTGATTTTCGAACCCAAGGAGCCCGTGTGCAAGTGGTCACCCTAGCCCTGGAAGGAGCCGCCGCCAGATGGATGGTGACTTTACATGATGCTGATGCACCAGAACTGCAGGACTTTGATCGGTTCATGATGGCCCTGCGACAACAGTTCGAGGACCCACTTGCAGACTGCAAAGCACGCGACCACATTAAAGTTATGAAGCAGGGACGCCGGCCAGTGGCAGAGTATACCAAAGAATTCCAAGACCTGGCATGTCATGTGAACTGGCCAGACGATATCCTGGTAAGCTGGTTCAATGCTTGTGTGGCCCGAGGTGCCCAACCCATCTACATGAGTGGTATCTTATTGCTAAAGAGGCAGAGATCGACATGGCCAGAAATCAGTATCGGGCAGGATGAATGACTTTTTAGATAATCCCTCAACTGACAGCCAAATACCTTTGGGGTCTTCAGGTTTCCGAACCTTCTCCCATTCCTCCTGTCTTCGCTTGCGGCGTTCTTCTAACTCAGCTTCTGAGACAAATCTTTTGTTAATTACAAGATCCGCACTGCTTTCTCCACCTTCCATTCTGGAGCAGCCTATGCAGAGAAAAGGGTTAGAACCAAGACTGTAACTATAAGCTGTGCTTTCTGGCATAGAAATGATCAATAATGCAATTTTTGCCTTGTATCTTGCTAGCCTTGTATCTACAGGGCTAGCACTTTGCAAGTGTGATCATTTGCCCAACAAACAGAGGGAGCCAAGAACGCAAAGGACATGTCAGACACCTGTGTCTGAATCGAAGAATCAAAATAATTTCCTCCTTTCTTCAATCTCCTACTGGCATTTGAAATACAGATTTTCCACTGACCAAATTTGACTTTTAAGGTTCTTTCATTGACTAAGGATAAAGACCGTCCAAAATAAACAATGACTGCTCCTGTTGAAAAACGGAAGGTTGGATCCACTTGAATCCTCAACAAACTATAAATGATTTCAATCAAAGATCTTTTTATGTTCAAGAAGATCAGAGTGGAAAAAAATGGTGGGACAAAGAACGCAATTTATTTCTGCCCTATCACTCATAAAATTTATCATTATACAGATTTAACACTAGAAATTAAAAGGATGCAGCAATACCCATTATTTCTTCAGCTGCAGAACAAATTCTTCCCTCTACCTCCCTCTATGCAAGTCTCAACATATAAATTCATAAGAATTACATTTAATCAGAGCTCTTCCATGGAACTTTTAAACTTTTAAATTAATTGACATAGAATCATGAGGGTGGCAGCTGTGATTTAATATGGATGAATAACAACCTGTGTTTTGAGAGGGTTTATTACCTGGCCACCACAGGTGGTCCTTGATTTATGAACCCAACAGTTCTATGGCTAAACAAGACTGTCTGCTAGATGACATGCCCCACTTTATGACATTTTTCCACAGTTAAGCAAATTACTGCAGTTGTTAAGTGAAGCCAGCTTCCCCATGGACTTTGCTTGCCAGAAGCTGGCTGGGAATGTTACCTGACCACAGGAGGGTGCATCTATCCTAAATACACACCACTTGCCAAGGGGCCAAGTTTTGGTTACATAACCCTGAGGATGCTGCAATGATTATAAGACCCCTGTGTTGTGATAACTTTTGAAAGGTCACTAAATGAACGGTTGTAAATCAAGGACTATCTTTATTGCAGATGGGATTTTTATTTGTAGATGTCTCCAAACTGCAGAAGTTTTAAAAGCTAATAAATAAATAATAGATGGTTGTGGTGCACATGTGGCACACAACAATACGGCTCATTACAATATAGGAAGGGTGAAGAAAATAGACCAGGCCGAGCAATTAATACCTGGGATCAGAAGGCTTAGCCTGGCCCTTCAATACATTAATGGAGGCCTTGTTGTTTTGTCAGCAACAATACTGGTAATCCTTGACCTACGACCATAATGGAGCCCAAAAATGTCTGTAGCTAACCAAAACATTTGCTAAGTGCATTTTGCCCCGTTTTATGACTTCTAGCCACAGTGGTTAAGGTGCAGCTATTAAGTTATCATGTTTTCCCCAAAATAAGACAGGGTGTTATTTTCTTTTGGCCCCCGAAATAAGCACTTGGCCTTATTTCTGGGGAAGTCTAATTATTTTTGAGGTGCAGGAGGCAGCGAGCATGGGCACCTCATGGCTGCTGCTGTGCTGCAATATTTTCAGGGAGGGCTTATTTTAGCGCATACGTTCAAAAACCTGATTGGGCTTATTATCCAGTCTTATTTTCTGGGGAAACAGGGTTGTTGAAACCCTGATTGTTAAGTGAATCTGACTTCCCCATTGACTTTGCTTGTCAGAAGGTCGCTAAATGGGACCACATGATGCCAGGACACTGCAACTGTCATAAATATGAGTCAATTGTCACCTGCCTGAATTTTGATCACACAGGGATGCAGCAACGGTCGTTAAGTGTGAAAAATGGTCCTAAGTCACTTTTTTGGTCCTGTTATAACTTTGGTCACTAAAGAGACTGTTGTAAGTCGTAAGTCGAGGACTACCTGGACTGAATGGCTCTCTCTCGCTCTCTCTCCCTGAAATCTCTCCTGGTGGTCTCCCATCCTAGCGACTCCCAGGCCTGCCTGTGCTCAAGTTCTTTTATGAGGAACCCCGGAGGGTTCTGGACCCTCGAGAGATGCCACTCCGGTAGCCTCCAACGAGCCCCAGGTGGAGTTAGCTGTGGCTGGGGATGATGGAAGCGGGAATCCGGAGGGCACCGTTTCGGGAAGCCTTTTGTTTTGCGTGAGGGACGAGCAAACGGCATCTTAATAATGAATTAATGTGGTCCGTCGCCGGATCTTCGGCGTCTCTGGCCAAAGGGCGAACAGGGAGAATTTCGCAAAGGTCGGTTCGTATCAGGTTTTGTCCCTCACAGGCAGAACCGGATCATCTTCGCTCCGCCTTCTCCTCACGCGACCTCTTCCCCGCCCCTCTCCTCCGAAGCCCAGCCACGGGGTGGGGGGCTCTCCGGTCATAAAAGGCCGCCCCTCAACAACAACACCCACCTCGCCGCCATGGACCCTTCAGAGAACCGGTTGCTTCCCTCAAACCCACCTCGCGGCCTAGAGGCCCGGCTTCTCCGAGGACACGCCTCCCGACCGCCGTTCGGACTTCCGCCCCGCCTCTTCCGACCGCCCGGCGAACCCCAGCCCAAGCCTGGCGGGCCGCCGGCCAATGAGAAAACAAGGATCCGTGGCAAGTGGGCGGAGTTTACGGGATTTGCCTTCTTTTCTCCTCCTCCTCGTCCCACCTCCAGAACCCGTCAATCAACGAAAGGGAAAAGCGATTGGTTCGAGCTCTCTATAGTTTAGAGTGGGCGGGGCAGAGAGGGAGGGAGGGAGGGAGGGAGGGAAGGAAGGGGCGCGGCTTGGTTGCTTGGAGATGCGGCGCTGAGGGGTGGGCGTGGCCGCCCCGCCCCCTCCAGGGCGCGCGCTTCCTCGCGCTCCCTGGCTGGCTCGAGCGCAGGCGCGCGCTGAAGGCGGGCGCGCCGGGCCTTTCCGCCTGGCCGCTGCTGAGGAGAATCGATGGCGCGAAGAGACCGGAGGGCTGTTGCCGCTGCTGCTTCTTTCGCCGCCGCTTCGGCTTCGAAGCCCTGAGGCGAAGCCGGGTCTCTATCCTCGGACCCCCGGACGCCGGGCCTCGCCCTACCGGGGAGGAGTCCCCAAAGTGCCGCGCCGTCGAGTGTAAGGGGAGGAGGAACCCCCCTGCCTGAGGCGGCGTCTTCGTCTGGGCAGCCCTCCGGGGAGGCGAGGAGGCGTGCGCGGCTGCCCTCACGCGCGACGCCTTGGGAGGGAAGGTAATATTCTTCCCCCCCCGCCCCCTGCCCCGTTCACACGACCGTGTCACCGCGGCGGGCTGCATTGTTCCTTGTAAGCCGCCTGGCTGCGCTTGCACACCCTTCCCAGAGGGTCTCCGCAGAGGAGGAAGAGGAGGACTCTCTGCAGGCTCTCTCCCGCCAACTCCCGATACGGCATTTACACACGCAACACGCATTTACACGTGCAAAAGGTAGGGGTGTGTGTGTGTGTATGGGTGCGTTTGCCCGACCTCTGCCGTGCCCACAAATCCAGGCAGGGGAGGTTTGCAGGGTTGCATGTGGGGTGCAATTGGGGGGAGGGTCTGTCAGGGTACGTCTGCATGGGTTTAAACCCCCTGCCCGCCCTTGCAGCTGCAGCTACACGGGCAGATATACGTATAGCCGGTATGGATCAGAAACGCCTTTTTATTTTATTTTATCAGTTTGCCCCGTTCAGTGGAAAGAGGAGACCCGTTGAGCATAGAGGCTGCTTGTAATCCCAGTTTTCTGGGATTTTCATCTTGGTGTTGTTTTTTAATACTGCTTTGTGCTGTTTGTGCCCTGAGTGATTTTTCTTTAAGGAGGTGGTGGTAGCTGTGTAAATAATTTAAATGCATTCATACATATTCATGTAATGCAGATTATCAAAGAAAGGAGAAGAAGAAAAAATTGGCATTTTGCACAAAACAGCCATTCACAGGCAAAGGCTCTGGGCTCTGGTACTCTGGTTTGCCAAAATAAATATCCCTGGTAAGATTTTTAAAGTGCACTACGCCGGCTTAAATTTTATTAGGGTGATGTAGTTTTCTTTCTATTTTCGGGAATTGGTTCCCGGCATCTTTATTATTATTTTTTTTTTTAATAGGCTTTCCTCTTTATTGATTTGTTCTGCTTTGCCTCCCAATACTGTCCGTGGACATGACTAAATCTTCAGCCAATGCTATTTCCTCCTCACTTCCATTATATTCCTCTTCTCTACAATAACTTCCTTGCCACTTGCCTTATTTTTTTTTGTCCTTTCATAAGTGGAACTAAAAAGAAAATACAACAGAGGCAATACAGATAGTCCGAGACTTAAGGCTGGCCACTTAGTGACTGTTTAAAGTTACAACAGATCCCAACCAGGTTTCAAAATATCTGTGTGTGTGTGTGTGTGTGTGTGTGTGTGTGTGTGTCCCCTCCAGTAACATGACTGCATTTTGTGTGAGGACTCAGCAGTCAGCCCCCATTTACAACCATTTGCAATGCTGCAGGGTCACATGCCTCCAATTTATGCAGTTTTTGCTGAAAGCTATCAAAACTGGCATAAATCTCCATTTTCGCTACCTTTTAGATGCTAGAAAATAGCAACAAATGAGTTCACAATGGTGGCATTCACTTGAGAACCACCACAGAAAAGATAGTAAAAAATGGTCACAGTAAAATTGGTGGCTTGCCTTACAACTGAAACCGTGGACTCGGTTATGGTCGTAAGTCAAGGACTACCTGCATGCTATTGTTGTGGTCTGCACTCAATGCACAATATAGTTCCATTGGCGGACGTGATAAGCATCATTGTTCACCATGAAGCCTGTGGCTAAGATGCCTCTGAACCAGTACCCAGTACAACCTTGAATGTAATCCCATTCTTATCTTGGGAAGGGGGAAATGCATTTGTAAGAGTCAAAGTTTGGAAACTAGGAAAAACTGAAATGATGTGAAGAAAGTGATATTGTACTGAAAGAGGGGAAAAAAGTTTCACTGGAGATAAACATATTTTGGGAAGAACTGTGAATGTTAATGCCAAAAAAATAAAAATGGACAGAAGTGGAATGGTTGAGGACGTCAGACTTTGCTCAATATTTTATTTTCATCATAAACTGGAGTTTCTCGGAGATTGGCAGCTATTTCCTCTTTCTTCTTAAGTCCAGAAATGCACAAAGCACATGTGCTGCTGATAAGTAAGGAAAGCGAGGTTGTTAAAAGCCCAAAGTACAAACTTGTGAAATAGCTGCCTCTGCGTGCTTCAGTGGTTAACACTTTGTATTTTTCTAGTATTGTAGGCTTCCTCAGGATATAGATAATTCTGACCTATTTACATTACTGAGTCACTTTCAAAGCAGTAAAATGATCCATCTCTTGGGAGAGGATCTATTGTCTGTTGCTTCTTTTCTCCAGTTCCTGCCCTGGATTTACATCTGTTCAAAATGGAGGAGTAAGCTCCACATAATGTTAAATTGCATATTCCAGATCTTTTCTTGAGTTATTTAAGCTGCATCCCTTCAAGAGTTATCTTTGAGGGCTATGTGATGTTAATGGTCGGAGCAAACAGTGGGTGAGGACATCTTTTTGGATACCTCTCTTTTTCTTTTCTTTTTTATAATTCCACCCCCTAGTAAAGAGAAATGGCTTACCAAAAATTATTCACTTGCATAAGAATTGTAAAGAAATTGTGGGTTTTCTGTCTAATCCTTTTAAAAGCTTATCTTTACTTCCTATATAATGATTTGTCTCTCTTCTGACTCTGCTGCTCTGATACTTTGGGGATCTCTAGGGGTATGTAACACTTTGGATCCCAAGCCAAGATGTTAGTACCTCAGAGAAGCTGTGTGTTTCCCTGGCTCCCAAGAAAACAAGCACTTGAGTTAAGGAAACGCCAACAACATGCCCACATTTACTTGGAACACTTTTTTGGCTTCAGATATGAAATGCTGCACATTCCTAGATAGCTACTTTAATTGGTTTACTTAAGACTAGCAGAAGTGTCCTTCAAGGTTTTCTTGCAATTTTGTGCTTATCAGTTGGGCAGAAAAATGAAATAACCTGCAAATAAAATGGTTGTTTCTGCATAGTTACAGATCTTCTTGTGTTTGCAGAAAAACTGACAATAAATTAAAAGGATTTTTTAAAACATGAAAACTGTTAAAAAGGGGAAGTTACTGTGTAATAAATCCCAAAATGGAGGTTGCTACACTTATTTTGAAATCACACCACTTCAGTATCTAAACTCTTGAAACAGCCTGTTTTGAAATCAGAATATTTTGACCATTAAATGATTTGCATGCCTCTAAGTGAGATTGCTTTTTCTTCTGAATTTTTTAATTTTCCTAATCTAGAACTGGTTCTTCACATAGAATTGGTTCACACTGTTCACTTAGCCATTATGTAAATCCAAGGCAGAATTGACTAGGATCTCAGAATATTTCATAGAATTTAGCAGAATAGCAGAATTGAAAGGGACCTTGGGAGTTTTCTAGTCCCTGCTCAAGCAGGACATTTCAGCCTTTAGATGCTTTGGAAAGTAGGTTGACCCCCTCTTTTTTTTGGTAACCCCTTAGATATTGGAGGACTGCTATCATATCACCCCTAGTCCTTTTCTTCGTTAGACTAGACCAGTGATGGTTAACCTTTTCAGCACCAAGTGCCAAAATTGGAGTGTGCATGCGCGCCAGAGTGCCGGAAGAGAGCAACTGGCAGAACCTGGAAGAGCAGCTGGCGATGGTGCACATGTCCACAGAGAGAGCTCTGTGTGCCACCTCTGGCACGCATGCCATAGGTTTGCCATCAGGGACTAGACATACCCAATTTCTGCAACCATTTTTCATATGTTTTAGTCTCCAGTCCCCCTGCTAAATATGCTAAACACAAACCAAAGAATTTACTTTATGATTTAGCATGAATGAAACTAAGTCATTGGAATTAACGTTTTCTGTTCAGGGTTGGCTAGCACTATGTCCTAAAATAAAGGATTGTTGCAGTAGAATGGGAAGGCAAAGAAAAAGGTGATATTTACTCTGCTCTAAAATGCAGATGCAAGAACGAAGCAGTGTCATAAGGCTCCATGCAAAGCTCTACTTCAATTTGAGGCTCCCATAATTTTCATGTGGATTACAGGTGATCCTTGACTTGTGACCACAATTGACCCTAAAATTTCTGTTAAGTGAAGCATCTGTTAAGTGAGTTTGACCCATTTTACAATCTTCCTTGTCACAGTTGTTAAGTGAATCATTCTAGTTGTTAAATTAGTCAAAAGTATTGTTAAGTGAACCTGGCTTCCCCGTTGACTTTGCTTGTCAGAAGGTCACAAAGGGAGATCATGTGTCCCCGTAACATTGCAACCATCATAAATAAGCCAAGTGTCTGAATTTTGATCACATGACCAGAGGGATGCTGCAACAGTCGTAAGTGTGAAAACTGGTCATACGATTTTTTTTGTTTGTGCCATTGTAACTTCAAAAAGTCACTAAATGAACTTTTGTAAGTCAAGGACTTCCTATACTATTTTTCTGTGTTCTAACAACATACTTACTAGCCCTATACCTTCATTAACATTAATAAAACACAACTATCCAGTAGATTCCTTGGTAATGAGGGTGAACATTTGTGTATTCAAACACAAAAAATGACATTGGTGAGTAAAGAGATTGGGCTGTGAAGTTGAATGATTGGGAACTGGAAGCAATTTAGCCACCTGTATTCTTCAATTGGACCTTTGTTTCTTCCAATTTTACAGATGGCGCTGTTTGCTACTTTGAGAAGAGTGACATGTTATACGTAGTCTTGGCATGAAGAGAAGCAAAACAATCTTCTGCCTTTCAAGTTGGGTGTTCTGGGCTTTATTTTCATTTCATTTGAATGTGATGTGAGGTTTGCTGCTCAGAACGCTGAGACACATTTCTCCTGAAATTTTTATGGCATTCCAACCATTCTTCCCACACATAAGAAACTGGGCAGAGAACAGAGAATAGTTTAACTACTCAATGACAGCATGGAAACTGTGGAATTCTCCTGGATTGCTTTTTTGTGATAATAATTAATTGAGCTGCTTTTTTTGGATTGGAAAACTATCTTGAAATTCCCAGACTATTAGCTAAATTGGTAAATTGAAAAATACCCTACGAGAACATCATGACAATCTATTCCAAATAGAGAGCATGGCTGCTCTCAACAGGAGCTGAAGTTATAGAGAAGGAAAAGAAGTGATGTTGAGAAAATATATAGGTTATGGATTCAAATGAATATTCTTACAACTAAGATCTCGAATTAGTATTTTCTTATTTTTGATTTGGGTAAAATATGGCTGCTGTTCCATGTATATACATATCTGACTAAAGCCAATGTGTGTGGTTTAGCATATTTGCTAGACATGTACTGAAAAAAATTCTGGGACTTTGCAGTAGTAGTTGAAAGAAATAAAATGATTACAGACCTACAGCTTTTTTTCAATAGGCTTCAATAGCTGAGTGGTCTTGGTTCAGTGTGTAAAAGCTAGCGTATATTTTTTTATTTTCCACTTTATATATCATCCCTCAAAGAGTGATTCTTTGTATATAAAATTTCATAGCCTGTGGAGCTGTGTAGTTTTTAATTACTAGAAGGAAAAGGGTGGGAATGCATCATTTTATCCCAGTCAGCATAGTATGATGAAGTAGGAGCCACGTAGTTCTGTGGCTGATGCATGCAACTGTTCAACAAAGCAAAATGTGTCTTTAAAACAAGAGTTCAAGAGGAAAAAAACGAAGCTTTTTATGGGAGAATATAGGCTTTTGTTTGGAGCAATTTTATGGATAAAATTCATATCCATATTCTGGTGTGGAGTAAGTTATTGTTCAAAAGGCTGGTTCTTGGTCCTTCCAGCTCTTTGCAGATGTTGCATTACAGGCGACTATAAATTAATTAAGCCATGATCCATTTGTTTGGCTTCCTCTATGGTGTGAACCCAGCCAATTGTGGTCTGTTCAATAAACTAAAGTTAAGCAAACTTTTCACATTTGATAACAGTTGAATAACATTTTATTGACTTTAGTTGTGGTTCAAATATGCCTAGAAAACCAGTCACCCAGATGCTAAAAAATAGTACAGTTGTAGCTCAAAAAATCTTTTTTCCCAACTTATTTTTTTAAAAAATGTCGTATTCCCTTTATTTATCATGATGGAAACTAGAGTGAATGTGAATATAGTAATTTTGTGTTTTGTTTTGATGGTTCTTTGAAAGTGTTGGGTTCTCTTATGAACCTTGCTATCTGAGTGCTTAATGTAGCCTGTTCTTTCAATATTCAAGTTGAATTAGGACCAAGCCATTAGCAGAAATGTGTGTGTTGATATATTTATTTTGCACTTTGTCAAACTTCAAGCTTTGATTGTAGATGGCCTAATGGCCAGTATGATATGAACACAATTATTTATACGTACTTATTAATGTTCACCATTAATGGCCCATAAACCTGAAAAGCAGTTTTGAAATTAATGCCAAATGTCATCCAGACTTTAGGCTGTAGTATTCTTGCAGTTAAAATAACTTTATGATTAAAATAGAGATTCTGGAATGTTTTGTAACAACCAATGAATTTAACAAAAAGGGCAAACTTGTGGTAAGGAAATTGTTTTTTTAAATAGGAATTTACTGAATATGAACTTATTAAACAAATTTAATGTTAGAATATAAGGCAAATCTTGATGTGGTGAGATAAGGCATGTCTTCAGTAATTCATATTGGAAATTTTTAACATATACTGATATTTTGCAAGATACTTTTTCTGGGATCACAACAATGTTGCTAATAGCTTTTGTGGATTAGCTATCTGAAAGCTGAGTTTTCACATATTGGCAATCAGTAAAGACACTGAAATAAGCTTGATGGTTGAAATATTCAAATTTGGTTTCTTGGCAATAATTTAGAGCGAGGTTTTTTTTCTGCACTGAGGATTACAGTGTAAAAATCTTAGAATCTCTGAAATAGTGATTATTTCATTACATGTTATAGAAACAAGTAGACTGGTACCATTTCTATCATTTTTTATCCTTTGGATTTCTTGTGAAAGAGTCCACATCAGCTTTGAAAATATTTTTGTGATTTAAAACATTGTTTTAAATCACAAAAATAGGAAATACATATTGTATGAGCACATTGTCCAACAAATTAAATAAACAAACAAAGTTATTGCATAAAGGATGGCATTTGCATGCTTATGTTCATTAAGCTAGCTCATAGGAAGTATGGTGTGCAGGTTTTATTCTGATAATAAAAAGTACTAGATATCAAAAGATCCTGAAACATATTCACAGTTTTGTGTCTGGGTCGCTCAAAAAACAGAATTCTTGCTCCAAGAATTTATATCTGATGCAGTTTGTTGGAAAATGTTGCTAAAATACATATGGCAAGTAAGATATAACACCTGAAAGCAACTTGGTAGTTTTAAAGTTCTTGTGGTTCTTTGCAAGTCTCATTTCATAAATATTTAGTACTGCCAACCATTGTTGTTGAACATGAAGTCCTGAGTGCTGCCTGAGCCAGGTGGTTTTCTTGCAGACTTTTTTTAACCAGACTAGGTAATATCTTCAGTAGAGTAAAGCAGGGGTCTCCAACCTTGGCAACTTTAAGACCTGTGGACTTCAGCTGGTGAGGAATTCTGGGAGTTGAAAGTTGCCAGGGTTGGAGACCCCTGGAATAAAGAAAAGTATTTGTAGCTCAGGGTTGAAATTAGTAACTGATGATGCTTAATTTGGGTAATGAAACGTCTGCAAGAAAACCACCAAGCTCAGAGAATATCTTCAGTGCTAGAAAATGTTACCTATTCTGGTACTGAAAGCTCTGCAAACAAACCCCCAAGCTCTGAAAGCACCAAGGAATTCACAGTTCAACTCTGAGCTTCCATTGATACCATTGTTATTACATGCATGGTGATTATCTCTAGAAAGTCTTCTAAAGTCTCTGTGGTTTGCTGATTTTGGTCCTGTAACAAGCAACCTACTGGTGATATTTCACATACTTCATTGGCACGCTCATAAAATCCTTTTTAAAAGGGCCTGACTTCTGTAGGTATATTTCCAGGATAGAAAGTTTCCCTAAGATGCATCCTTCTAAGTCTGTCCCAACCTTTGAATGGTAAAAAAGAAGAACTGAGCTGGAAAAGAAAATACTGTGGTCCATCAGCTTCTGGCAGCAGACTGGATGCTAATACTGGTTTGGCTTAACCTTTATATACAGTATGTAGCTGTTAATGTGTGTTTAATACATACACTGTCACAAGAGAGATGAAAGCAGCTGTTGAGGAAGGATTTGTAAAAGAAAGACAATAATGAAAAGAAAATAGATATGAAAACTTGTAGCACAATCATGGTCGTGTTAATTTGGTAGTGGAACACTTTTTACTTCAGCTGCTGTATTGCCCTATGCTTTTGCACAGTTTTTAATTATTGTTAGTCAGCCAAAGGCATTGAACCAAGTGGGCATATACATTGTATAAATAGAGTGGCATTTTAATTACCACAAAATTTTGTTTTGTTTTTACAATTTATATAGAGCTGCAATTTCAAGAAATTGGCAAACAGAAGAGAAATGTGTTACCTTTCGTTAGTACAGAGACCTCATTGCCTTGGAAGATTCCTAAAATTCTACTTAAATCTATTTAAAAGTATGCCTTTACTTGTGATTTCTAAGTGAATTGCTTGACATAAAGTTTTTTTGTGGTGCCTTTTATGTTTGCATTGTCTCATTTGGTAGACAGTCTGTCTAACAGGTTGCCTTATATTGGAATGACTTGGGGTGATTGATGGATATATTCCTCTTTAGGAGTCTGGAAAAAAACATGTCTGACAGTTAACTGAAGGAGTTTCTAAGATCATTGGCTTCCATATAATTTTTCTGGATATAGATAAATACTATAAGACTATGTGTGGTTCTCTTGCATCGTTTTCAAGAAGTATGCACAGCCCCCCCCCCCACCTCCAAGTCATGGGTAGAGAAACTCCCAAGCTACTGTATTTTTCGGACTATAAGACGCACTGGAATATACGACGCACCAAGATTTTGAAGAGGTAAATTTAAAAATAAAAGTTTTCGTTCTCCCCAGCTCCCAGGAGCATTCTGCAGGCCTCCCAAACCCTCTGTACGCCCCATTTTTTGTAAAAAATGGAGCATGCAGAGAGTTTGGGAGGCCTGCAAAATGATCCTGGGGACTGGGGAGGGTAAAAACAAGCAAAAATGGCCCATTTTTTGCTCGTTTTTGCCCTCCCCAGGACCACTTTGCAGGCCTCCCAAACCCTCTGCGCATCCATTTTTGCAAAAAACAGGATTCGCGGGTGTGGGGTTTCAGGAGGCCAAAAATGCTGTATTCAGTGTATAAGACGTACCCAGATTTTCACGCTCTTTTTTGGGGGGGGAGGTGCATCTTATACTCCGAAAAATAGGATATGTGGCCTCGGTTGCTCCTCCTGTCATCTGTTGAACTGGCTGGTGCTCCCTTTGTCTTTTCTTGGAACCAATCAATCTATTCTTGATAGGCAGCGAAAGAAGACAAAGGCTGGAAATTTACTTCTTGCAAAGAACACAAAGCTTTCTAATATGGGGAGATGCTACAGAGAAAAAAAGAAAATTGTGGCCGCTGTAGCTTATTGTCCTTGAGGTAGCTCTGAATAACAAAGGGTCTGAACTTAAGACAGATAATAAGAAATAGCATGTTGGTGACTTTAGCAAATTTTGGGATAAGCAGGCAAAGTTTGCAGGTGGGACAGATTCCAGACTTTCTATTTTCTGCTAAAGGTAACTGGCAAGTTTAAGCCATAATGACATGCTGTTGTTAAAAAACCTATGATTTGAATATGGAAGTGTGGGGGGCTTGTTGGCTTTGTTATAATTTAAATCCAGATTGATTTTGGGTGTTCTTTGTTTTTTTTTTTTGCAGGCCTCTTTTGGATAACCAATGAGTATCACCAGTGATGATGTCAGAAAGTAAACCAACCATTTCCTGCCTGTTCCAGTTTTTACAAACTTGTATGATGCAAAGGCTACAATTCAACATCCCAAAAACATTGATTTTAAAACTGTCTAGATGATTGTTGTTGCTTTGGTTGTGCTCTATGCAAGCAGAAACCTTTTGCAAGGTTTACGGCTGACCTTTGAACGGCATATTCTCTGTTTGCTACAAACCTTGGGAGTTAGCAGCATGGGCAATTCCTGTGTTTGCCGAGAAGACAGCAGTGCAGAAGAGAATGCAGAATCCAGGAATCACCAGGCAGAGAACAGCAGAATGCCTGTACCTGAAACAAGGAGCCATCAGAGGGATCCAGTACGGCCCCCCCGGAGGGGGAGGGGGCCACATGAACCCAGAAGGAAAAAACATAATGTTGATGTGTTAGTACTTGACACGCTGGCAGTAATTCGGACATTAGTAGACAAGTAAGTATCCAGAGAGCAATGAGGCAATGAATGAACCTGGTTGCTACAGATTCTACAATTGCTTTCTGGAGCCATCAGAGTGCTGAAGCTCTAGGCCTAATGGAGATAAAAATGGGTGTGTTTTGTGGCTTCCTTAAGAAACATTTTCAGGATGCTGAATCATTAGATGATAACATTGGAAAGTACCTATTAAGAAGGTAGTTTTAGAGAGAGATTCTTATCTGAGCCCTGTCTCTAGTGTAGAGGATAGCAGATTTGTAATTTCTGCTAACTTTTCAAGAAAAAAAATGAATGGATTAGATACTAAATCAGCCACTTTTGATCATGCTGGTTGGAGAATTTGGAAACCATAGTTCAATGGTGTAAGGAAGATATTTATGTTTCTTTTGGTTTAGTCTTAGTTTTAACACTACCTGGGTTATAACTTTTGTTTTAGATTTGTAACCCAACACACCCTAGTTCTTCTTTATAGTCTTTCATCAGTCAAGAGTGACATAATCGAATTAAGAAAAACAATATAAAAGTTGTTAATAGGCATTAATCACATGCATAAGTTGCAGTGAAAGAGGCTAAAGCTGGTTCCACAATCTTTGAAAGCGCACCCATTTTTGACAGAGGAAAGAATGTGTGTTACTAATACTTGTGAGTGCTCCATGAGATCATTGCTGATGAAGGATTTCCATAGACCACTTTTTCAGGATGTTGATAGTGAATCACTAGATGAAAACATTGGAAAATGCCTGCTTAGAAGACAGTTTTGGGAGAAACCTTTATCTGACTCCTGTCTCTGGAATTTGAGATCATTGCATTTATTGCCAAAAAAGGTATAGGGTGTGTATGTATCCAGTCACCAAAGTCAAGCTTAACAAAGAAAACTTCATTTAACCACAGAGGTGTAGAGTCTCTACTGCATCCCTGGTTTGCACTGGTTTCGAGATGATGTAATAGATATGTTATAAAAAAGGAAGTGATGGAGGAGGACGGGTGCAACGCAGTTTGGGCTTTTAAAAGAAGACTAGATAATGGAAGATTGGTTTTTGAGTGTCTCTTATCATGAATACATGGTTATCACAAAGATTAGAATCCTGCACACCAAATACTAGAAATTTAGAAAAAGGAGCAAGATACAGCTATTGTTTCCCTGAATTTTTGTTGGCATTTAATTTAATAGGAAAAATACTAAATGAGTACATGAGTACAACATACGACCACAATATTTATGTTTCTAAGTAAAAAAATTGTTAGGTGAGTTTTCCCCCTTTTGCGACTTTTCTTGCCACATTTGTTATGTGAATCACTGCAGTTATTGTTAGTAATAGTTATTACGTGAATCTGGTTTCCCCATTGATTTTGCTCATCAGAAGATCACAAAAGGGGATCACACGACCCTAGGATACTACAACCGTCATAAATATGAGTCAGTTGCCAATTATCAAAATTTTGATCATGTAACCATGGAGATGTTGTAATGGTAATACGTGTGGGAAATGATCATAAGTCATTTTTTTCAATGCTGTTGTAACTTTGAATGGTCAAAGTGTTACAAACTGTTGTAAGTCGAGGACTACCTGTAGTTGTTAAGATATTGGATCAGCTTCAGCTTCGATTCCACCCCAGCTGTTGAAACTCAATGGTTTACTGGTCAGTGCCCATCCAACTCATAGTTTACTTGTAATGGTGAAAGTAGAAGGGATGCTTTGCAGGTTACTTGGGATTCTGGCAGAATGAAAAAGGTGATTTTCAACAAAGAATTGAACATGTGTCACTTATTACAGGTAACCTTCCGGGCAACAGCCACTTGTTCAGGTACAGCGTGAAGTTACAACAGGGCTGAACTAAGGGAATTATGACCAGTCCTCAAACTTTCAGCCTTGGCTGAATCCTGTGATCAGGATTGGGATACCAGCTTGTGGTAATTCAGAGAGAAGTAGCATCCCCTGATCACGTACCTGCCATTCACCACCTTCCCTGCTGACTTCTCACAAGCGGAGTCATTGGGGAAGCTAGAAAAATGTTGCAGTTTGTGTGTGTGTGTGTGTGTGTGTCCCCTTGTGGCTTTTTCTCCCAAGCATGGCTTGCTGGAGAATTCTGGGAGTTGAAGTCTACAAGTCTTAAAGTTGCCAAGGTTGGACACTCCTGTTCTAGGATAATTTTGCTGCTGTCAAAAGCTCTCATAATTCTTTAGATGGTCATTCTTTATCAGCCATTCTGTACCTCTTGTGTCTTTTCTGACAAGGAATGAAGCACCCTGGGCATGTTTGGAAGGCATGCAATATTGTAACTTCAGTGAAGCAAAGATGATCATGCTGGCTGTTACTAGTACGAGGATGTAAAACAGCAATGCAATCCCTGCCTATTCTCCTTTTGAGTTCTATAATTAAAGACAGGCAGACTATCAATGTCATACCAGACTTTGGCTTCCATTGAATTTCGCTGGTACTCTTTACGAAGTCCCTTCATTGGCTAATTAGTTCTGTTCCTTTTTCCATCAGTCTTTTGTTGGGGGAAAAGAGACTTGTTTTTCACAAAATTGTACTAAACCATCGTTGCTATTTTTTTTGGCACATCCTTGGATAAACAGCTTGTAATAGTTATTCTGGTCTCTGCAGCAGTAGCTTGAATGACAATTTATTTCACTTGGCTCCAGTTATCCTTCCATGGAATTCAGGTGTCCAGAAGGTTACCCCCTTTTATCTCCCCCCCCCCAAATAATCCTATCACGTTAGCTGTGCTAAAGACTGGCAGTTGAGCTGTATTGTCTGTCTGGGGTCCTGCACTTACGTTATTTTGTAAGCTAGTAATAGTAAATGTCCTCCATTTTAGGAGAGAGACTAGCACCGTGATGGCGAACCTATGGCACACATGCCACAGGTGGCACGTGGAGCCATTTCTGAGGGCACGCAAGGCGTTGCCCTGTCAACTCCAGTGCACTGGCCAGCTGACTTCGGCCTTGATTTTCGGCCATTTTTCACCCTTCAAAGGCTTCAGGGAAGCCTCTAGAGGGAGAAAAACAGCCCAATGAGCAAACTGAAAGTCCATTCCTGAACTTCCAGTTTGTGCGTTGGGCCATTTTTCAGCTTCAGGAGGCTTCCCTGAAGTTTCCAGAGCATGAAAAACGGCCCAACGTGCAAACCGGAAGTCGGAAAACAGGCCATTTCTGGCCTCCGGGTGGGTGGGGTGGGCCGTTTTCACCCTCCCCAGGCTACTAGAAAGCCTATGGAGCCTGGAGAGGGTGAAATACGGACCTATCAAGCCTACCAGAAATCGGAAACGGGCTGTTTTTGGCCTCCAGAGGGGCTCCGAGGGAGTGGAGAGGCCAATTTCACCCTCCCCAGGCTCCAAGAAAGCCAGGGGGGGGCACACATGCATGCACAGGGGTCACAGCGTGGGGGGCATTAAATTATGGGGATGGGTATGCTCGTGAGTGCGTGCGTTTGGCACCCGAGGCGAAAAAGATTCGCTATCACTGGACTAGCAGAATGGTTGTAAGGATAAAAGTCAAGATATAACTGCTGGTTTAAGCTCCTTGAAGAAAGGATGATCTAAGAATTAGTTGGATAGCTGAACAGAGTAGAGTGTGAGCATTCTACAGATTAGATACAGAACTTTGTCATAATTAGGATTATAGGTAGTCCTCGATTTACAGTCCTTCATTGAGTAACCATTCAAAATTACACCAGCACAGAAAAAGAGACATAACCATTTTTCACATTTATGACCACTGCAACGTCCCTGTGGTCATATGATCAAAATTTAGATGCTTGGCAACTGACTCATATTTATGACGGTTGCAGTGTCCCCTTTTGCAACCTTCTAACAAACAGAGTCCATGGGGAAGCTGGATTTCCTTAACAATTGTCTTGTTAGTTTAAGAACTGTGGTGATTCACTTAACAATGGTAAGAATGCTTGTTAATTGGGGCAAAACTGACTTAACAACTGTCTTGCTTAGCAATTTGGGGGTGAATTGTGGTTATAAGTTGAGAACTACCTGTACTGTTTTTCATTCAATGTGGGCAGGTAGAAATGTACAAACTCTGTAATAATTAACAAGGATTTTCCTTTTTTTTTTTAGTGATCAGGAACCTCCTTATTCGATGATGACCTTGCATGAAATGGCAGAAACAGGTATTTCCTTTCCATCGGGTGGCACTTCAATTGTTCTTTGTTGAAATAAACTCTTCACTCAGAAAAGAAGTACAGAATTGCAATGTGTGTTTATTATGTGAGGTTGAGCAATCATTTAAATGATATCTCTGCCTGACAGCCAGCTTGGTAAAATAAAATGACTTTCTTTGATCATTATAAATGTACCTGTTTAATCTGGCTAAATTTATTAATTATGCTATTGGAAAAATCAGCCTGCCGGCTGACTTATTTCATTTCTACTGCCATTGAGTAATTCATCTTAGAATCACCAAAGGAACAGCTACCTACGTTTCACCTAAATGGAAAAGAAAGTTGTAATTAAAAACCAAGAAGGTTTGCCGGAGCAAGGAAGACCTCCCGTGTGTACGGATACCTCTACATTTCCCCCAAGCTGCTGTGCGTATTAAGTATTTGATTGTTTGGCACAGTTACAAAAAGTCTTAATTATTCTATTCTGGAGCTCCAAGATCAGTTGGAGAAACTGGAAGCTGCTCGTAAAATTCTGCAGTTAGATAGCATATCTTCTGGGAAACAGTGTCACATATTTACACAGACCCACACTTTGATGCAGGTAGTCCTTGACTTAGCAACCACAATGAAGCCTCTCATGGTGGTCATAATTCGTGATAGATGAAGCGGGCCGTCAGGTGACCAGCCCAATTTTATGATCATTTTTGCAGCAGTTGTTAAGCGAATGCCATAGTCATTAAATGAACCCATTGCTCGGTAGGGGGGTGTTTTTGCCAAAAACAAAAAAACGGGAAGTGCTGTTTTGGGAAAAACTAGAAATGGTCATGTGACCACAGGACACTGCAGGTGGCTGTAAATGCAGGGCACTTGTGTGAGTGTGGGGCGGGGGGGGGGGAGAACTTCAGAAGCAGGTCATAAATACCTTTGGGGGGGATATATTGGCACCTCAGTCACTAAGAGACTGATGTAAGTCGAGGCCTACCTACTACCTACCTCTGCTTTCTTTACCCAATGCTGTTGTGATGATCTGTTATTGCATGTAACCATTCTAAATTTAAGCTGTTCTTATTGTGCTGAAAACAAAAAAGCAGTTTAAGTCAGGGCAGTCTTCATTATTTCTTGATCCTGCTGTGCAAAAAACTCCATCATTATTATTTTTTTTCTTCCCTTCCCTTTTTCCTTTAAGAAGGAACTAGGAGATGGGACCAGATGACTAAAGTGATTACAGCAATTCTTACAGCATATGAGAATTCAAAGTTCCCTTTTATGACTAGCAATTCATTATGACTCAATTTTCTGTACATATTGTGGAAAATATGATGGACTCTCTCTAATTTGCTGGAGAAAGAAAGTCTGAGTATTGACTATTGGGTGTGCCCCCACCCCCCCTCGCCCAACTACTTAGGGTGAAGCAATGTATATTTGTACCTTTAACTCCCATTAAAACATTATAGAGAGTTTGGGTTTTTCAAAATGACGTTGGGGAGTCAATGTGTTTGAACTTTGCCAAAGCCCCAAATTCTTGTTGGCTTTGGTAAGGTACGAAATCCCCCCAGCTTTCTTTGGACAAATCCACTCTCTCAGCCCAACTTACCTTATGGGATGTTTGTTTTGGGTAAGAAATAGGAGCGAGTACAATAAAAATCTCCATGAGCTCCTGAACAGGAGGATATACAGATAGTCCTCCACTTACAACAGTTCATTTAGTGACTGTTCAAAGTTACAACAGCTTATGGCCATTTTTCACTGTTACAACTTTTATAGCATCCCCATGAACACGTGATCAAATTCCAGATGCTTGGCAACTGGTTCATACTTATGACAATTGCTTGGTCCCAAGGTCACGTGATCCCCCTTTTGTGTCCTTCTGACAAGCAAAGTCAGTAGGAAAGCAAAATTCACTTACTGTAGCAACCACGCTCCTAACTTACCAACTGCAGTGATTCACTTAACAACTGTGGCTAGAAAGGTCATAAAATGGGGGCAGAACTCACTTAACAGATGTCTCAATTGAAATTTTGGGCTTTGTTGTGGTCATAAGTCAAGGAGCCGAGGTAGCGCAGTGGTTAAATGCAGCACTGCAGGCTACTTCAGCTGACTGCAGTTCTGCAGTTCGGCTGTTCAAATCTCACCGTCTCAAGGTTGACTCAGCCTTCCATCCTTCCGAGGTGGGTAAAATGAGGACCCGGATTGTTGTTGGGGGCAATATGCTGACTCTGTAAACCGCTTAGAGAGGGCTGAAAGCCCTATGAAGCGGTATATAAGTCTAACTGCTATTGCTAAGGACTACCTGTAAATCTAACAAATGAGATGCCTTCAGCAGAAAATGGAGATAAACTTTCCCATCCCACACACACACTAAAGAGAGCAAAACTGGACTCTGCAGGAATTGTGGAAATGCATGTAATAAGATGCGTTGACTTCAGTGGAGAATATTTTGCTCCACAACGTATTGTGTGTTTCACCTGTGGAAAGTGTCAGCTTCCCGTCTGGGTAGCACCATCTGCCCAAAGCACCCTGCGTTCCACAATCTTGTGTAGCTGCATTTTGTACAAGTGAAAGTTTGCTCTGACATTCCATTTGGGTATGACGAGTATCTGTCTGGACTCCAAGAGGCACTAATTTTGTCCTGCGATTCCACTCTGGATCAACAGCCAATTGTTTTATTTTTAACATATGTCTGAGACGATTGAATTATTGAAATATGAATTATTGAATTATAATTGAATTATTCAAATGCTGATGAAATCCTGCTTTTGATTAGTGGTATGCCTTTTCTTTAAGTTAAGATATTTGCTTTTATTCTTTGGTGGTTGACAGATGAAGGATGGCTGGAAGTTGTCCAGTCCTTAATAAGAGTTATTCCATTAGAAGACCCCTTGGGACCAGCTGTTATAACTTTACTCTTGGATGAGTGCCCATTACCAACCAAAGTAAGTTAAATATACAGATTGGTCAAATAAATACCTGATTAAATTTAAAATTAAAGCAACTGCTTTAAAAGTCTGCTTTAATCGCCTTAATTTTAATCTCCTTTAGAAGTGTGCTTTTTAAAAAAATGCAGATCTCAAATCAATAAAATATCTCAGTGTGGTTGAATGGGAAATGCTTGTCAGGTTTATATCAAAAATATAATTTGAATAAAAATTCAGAGAAAAATAAAAAAAACTGTGACTCAAACCATGTGTTTTGGAAAAACCAATTTGATATTAATTAATACAATATCTTTCATAGTAGGTCATAGTAATGCTAAACATACAGATATTGTTTATATAATTAATTTTCCAAGTTCTATATTATTCATTTTAATTCATCTATTGTCACTAGTTGTTCATATTTAAAAAATCTATAATTTGAGCCTTGTTCATTCTTAATTGTTTTTGTATTCTATCTAAATATCGAAAGTATTTGCAGGACAATAATAGGAATCTAAGCACTGCTTCCAATTTTGTATTTTTTTTCTTTGAAAAGCTGATAATTCTATTATAAAATGCTCTAAAAAGTTATCTGCTCTGAAAAAAATAGAATACCTTTTAAAAAACTAACTAAATCTTAGGTAATTAGGATTTAGTATGTGATTCCTAATGCTGTATTTGTACAAGTAATTTCACAAAAGGTGTCAATATATATAACAATATAAACCAAAACAGTAGAAGCTTGAAGCAGCTTCAAAATGGTTACATTTACTAACTGCTTATAATGCAATTGTGTTGTGTATATCAATTTTCTCCAAATTGCTGATCTTTTGCTTCAATCCACAATACAACATCATCCAGAATGGTTTGCGTGTTTTCTTAGTTGTGATTTTCAGATGTAAAACTTAAGTATATTTGTTTTACAATGCAAATTAATTATGTTTGCTTGAAGCACAATTGGGGAAAATATGGCTTTTAGTTTTCACGTGTTTAACAGTGTTTCTCAGCTTCCTTCAATCTTGTGGCTTTTAGTTAAATGTTGTGAGCTGTTTGATGTCTTATCGTCCATTTTGAAAAGTCATCTTAAGTAAAGTATCTCCGAAAGAAAAAAAATGATTTTGTTATTTCATAGAAACATAGAAAATGGGTGGCAAAAAATGGATGGCCCATTGAATCTGCCCTTTCAGGATTTTTGTTGTTTTGTTTTTAATTCACTCCTTTATTGCTTAATTATTTTTATTTTATTTTATAAATTTTGTTGGTGCAATTTCAGTGCTTGCTTGTTAGGATCAATGGTTATTTCAAATTCAGTTTGTGCCTGTATCAGTATAGATAAGTTACCTTATACGGTATTAAGATATGAATGGAATGGAATGTTTCTTTTGGCGATTTGATATTCAACAGCCTGGTCCTTTTCCTGTGTAGGATGCATTGCAGAAATTGACAGAAATATTAAATTTAAATGGAGCAGTGGCTCTCCAGGATGCCTGCCATCCTGCCAAACACCGGAATACCACTGCAGTCCTGGGCTGTTTGGCAGAAAAGCTTGCAGGTAAGGATTCTGGGATGTCTTTATGTCTCTCTCGGGAAGTGACAATTCAGTTCTTTAGGACTTCTCCACACACCACTGTTGTTTCTAGGTTTTACAGCTTCACCCTCTCCTAATCTGTAATAAATATATTGTCTATAATTAGATATCTGCTCATAGAGCATCCTTCAGATGCTCAAAAACACATGACAGTGTTTTAATCTCTTTAAATTAATTTGTAATCCCTGGTTCCATTTGCCAGAATGCAGTACAGTGGTTTATGAATGGTGGGAGTAGATCCCTGTTCTTCCTTTGTCTCCCCCTTATATGGCAATATCTACAGAGGGCAAGTCTAGAATTTGTTTTGTCAGAAGGAAGGTGGGAAACAAAATGTCACTACTGAATTTAACCAACCTTTTTAGAAGGACAAACTAGACTGGAGGTGTCAGATTATGTAAATCACTTTATGTGTTGCTTGTATTCCTGTCTGGTAGAGAGAGCGGGGGGTGGGGGGACTTAGTAAATATTTCTGCAGCTATGTCTTCTTTGCTGAATGCTTCTTCCTTCTGTAAAACAAGAGAACTGGAAAAAGCAGTGCAGGATCCTAAACTTTTCTGAAGAGACTTCTTAAACAATGTAAAACAGCACCTTCGATGCACGTGTTTCATTTTTAGTGTTTTTACAGGCCCTGCAAGTGTAGGTTTACTCAGCCAAGGAATCTTGGAGTACTTACTGCAGAGCTTGGTGAGTACCAAAATAAATCAGTATGCTAAGTATTGTGTGTAAACATTTGAAGGGATTTCTATGCTGTGATCTCATTTAGTCTTGTGTCACTAAAAAAAAGGAAGCCGCAGCATAATGTGTCTAGCCATTGCAATTATTTTTCAGTGGCCCAGTGAAGGTTGACAGGTTTTGGCAAAGAAGACGGGACGAGCCACAGTTCAGAAGTTAGCATGTTTGCTTAAGACACCGCCATCCCTTTGGGCCAGGCTCTACATGGTTACCGTCAAACTTTTCAAAAGCTGCTACTAATGCAGTTAATAATATTTTTGCTAGATGGATGGACTAGCAGTCCAGCTGTATAGGACATTTTGAATGTTATCATTTAGTGAAACAATCACATAACTACTAACATATTTTCTTGGGCAAAACACAAACGTCATGCTCGCTTGATCCACAACCCTATTTTTGCTTTTGATGAATTTTTATGTGTAATTATAAATAAAAATTGTGAATCACTCCAATTTCAGCTGTGGAAAAATACAGAAACATCAGCAACGTTTAAATTTAACAACCTTTTCACTTTTCAAGGCAGTCAGGCAACATGTACTTGAAAACTTAAAGGAAAGTAGCTGCAAATTACTTATGTGCTACTAAAAATACTTGTGCATCTACTGTATGCTTTTTTAAAATCGTAGATCAATTACCCAGAGTCGTGTATAGCATGGCAATATAAGGATTCTGGCTTAAGGAGCAGCTGCCTTTTTACTTTTAGTATTAAAGGCACTGTTATATTACGTAAAATCCATGCCTACGTTTCTTCATTTTAGCGGTATAATTTCCATGGGGCGTGGGAATCTTGGCATTAGTCACACTAAAGCTTCAGAAGGGACTCTTAAAAGGAGAAAGGCCTCTCCCTCAGCTTTATCTGGAGGCTGCAGAAAATGTGGCTTGTGATACCAGGGTAGGTGGGCCTGGAATCAAAACCTTTTAAGGCCCCCATTTAATCTTTAAACCTTCCCCCAAAGAAATAAATGTATCTGAATTGGAGTAAAGAAGGTTTGAGGTCGTTCTCACATTCTGGAAGAGAGGCTGAAGGCTGCAGATGGGTTGGTGTAACTCGGGGGTCCCCAAATCTGGGGTTGCGGCCCATTTGGAAGTGGATCCTGTGAGCAGCGAGCGAGCTTGTGTGCACATGCGCAGCTCCACTTGCATGAATGGTGGGTACTCGCACAGAACCTTCCCCCTTAGGAACCAATGGGCAAAAGTGTGCATGCACAGCTTTACTTGCACGAGGCTTGGGTGTTTGCCCTTGCACACAAAGCTCCATTTGTGGGAGCACAAATTGAGCTATGTGCGCTCATGCACACTCTTACCAGTGACAAAGAACCATCCTTTCTCTCCTCTCCCCCCCAGTCAGGCCACCAAGCCAGAAAGGTTGGGGACCTCTGGTGTAACTTACCTCTGCCGCCGAAACTATGGTTTGGAAGATGAGGAACCTTTTTTGACTGGGGAAGAGGAGAGGGTGATCCTGTTCCTGGAACCTCTGGCTTTTTCGCTTGCTAAACTAGAATAGTTATCTTATTTTCCTTTTCTGTCGGAAAGCAGTTTGTATTGATGCCTGGCTCTCTGAAGTAAGCCTTGTCTTCAGGCTGGTTTTTTTTTTAATTGTGCTTAAAGAGTAATTTTTCTTACCCTCACAAGCTTTTTTTCCCCTGTGTTGGAAAAAAATCAACACTTGATTTTGAAGACAACTTTGGGGAATATTGAATGCAATAATTTCCCTTCTTTATCTTAGGAGTTCCAATCCCATCCGACGGTCATGCTTTTTGCACTAATAGCCCTGGAGAAGTTTGCACAAACAAGTAAGTGTACTCATTTGAAATGCAGAGTTAAGAACAAAACAGGATGGGTTGTTATGTGGGGTATTTACAGTATTTTGAGCATTTACAGACTAGCATACAAATAAACAACACACACAAAAATGTACCATTAAAAACCACTAAAATTAAAGCTCAGCTGGGTGACCTTGAGCCAGCCAGTGTCTCTTGCCCTAGGAAGGAGGCAATGGCAAACCATTTCGGAGGTCTGGTCTGCTCACCCTGACATAAAGGCCTGGGGAAAGAACCAGGCCTCATCTGCCTTTTTGAAAGTCTAGATAATGGATGCAAAGATTAGAAAACCAATGATGAAAGACGATTAACAAGCCAGAAATAAATGCAGGTATAAAGTTATGTAGAAGAATGTGTAGCGTAAGCAATATTACTACCAGAATATGCAAAAGTGTAAATCAAAATAAATAGAATGATAAATGAATAGAGAACTATGATAAAACCATGGAAATAGATATACTGTAAGTATGTCTTATAATATGGAAGTTCCTATTTTTTTTCCTTTTTATTTATTTTTTGTTGTTTACCATATTGTATGAATAAGAGAAAAATAGATGTAGTTAGGACATACAATCTTATGTATAATTTAAAAAGTGCTGATAAATCCAGTATATTGTTGCAAAGTTGAAATTGTGATGTAAATGAAGAAAAACGTACAATAAAACAACAACAACAATAGTAATAGAAAGTCTTCAGGGGTTGGAATTTATTCCTTTCTTCTAAAATCTTACCTGGCTATGGTCAAGAGTGGTTGTAGCATCAGTGTTCTAAGCAAATAACCAGCAGGTAGCAATTTGTGTGGGTGCCAAGATCTCCTTCCTGCTGTTTTTTTTGACACCACTGGAGATGGCAGTGGAGAAGGCAGGAAAGCTTGTCAAATTGAGAGCATAAGCTTTGAATCCTCAGCCACCTCTAGATGTGGCCTTCAGGGGTGGAAAATCATGACAAATTCCATCATCCATTAGGACCTTGATGGAGCTGTTGAGGACTTCTTCCCCAAATTTTTAAAACTGCAAGGGACTAAATTCGTTACCAAGAAACGGGGCAGAACCAATGTGCCTCTGGCTGGACCTGCACTGGTCAAACATTTGCATATCCTAAAGAAGAAATGGGCAGTAAAATCAAGATGCCCCTGAGCTGAATTCAGCTCCTGATGATGACTTGCAGCTGGAGTTGTTTTCTTGGCCTCTGGCCCGGTCTCTCTGCCAGCAGCTACTAGCTGCTGAAACTTTAATGGATTATGGTGGAATTTATATAGTATGAGAATGGGGAATATAGGGAAAGTGGGGGAAAGCACAAAAGCCTTTTTTCTTCTTGGAAATGCTGTGTTTTTAATGATTACGATTTTCTTTTCATAATTGTGAACACATTCCAACTCCAGGTGAGAATAAAATGACAGTTTCTGATACCTGCATCAGTGATCAGCTGGTTTTGTTAGAGAAATGGACAAATAATCCAGACTATTTAAAACGCCAAGTTGGATTCTGTGCTCAGTGGAGTTTAGACAATCTATGTAAGTAATAATATATTTCTACTGTGAAGTTAAGGTAATGTTTGAAAACAGCATGGTTATTAGAGATGTCTAGTGTTTGCAGCAAAAGTAACCACCCGTAACACTAATACGTTTATAAAATAAACTTGCATATTCATTTCATCAAATGTTTGTGGTGCAATTCCTGAATGGTGTACAAGTGGTATGTGTGAACTTATGTGTGTAAGATGGGAGCAGGAGGAGGGAAACCGAGGGGAGCAGCAGCTTCATTGACATACCCCTCCAGTCAATTTTAATTCTTCTAAATCTATATTGTTTTTAGCATCTGCACTTAAAATGTAACATTCTCTTGGTTAGAATTCTGACACACTAGTAATGGTGATTATTAGGGCACAATAAAGTATAAATTGGGAAATTAGACAAATAGAAATAATACATTGTTTTGTTGTAGAGCAGGGGGTCTCCAAACTTGGCAAATTTAAAACTTGTAGACTTCAACACGCTGGCTGAGGAATTCTGGGAGTTGAAGTCCATAAGTCATAAAGATGTCAGCTTTGGAGACTCTGGTTGTAGAAGAGTACAACCTATCAGGATTCTCCGTTACTAAAAGAGAACAGGTAAATTAGCACATTTTTCTATGTCTGCAAAGGTCTTGTTTTAGGACCTGTGCTGGGATTTAGCTTTAGATCCAATTCTCCACTGTTGTTAATTCCGAGGAAAGTGGCAGATACAATTTACACTGTTAATCAAGTGTCTTAATGAAACATAGCCATGAACCTGTCTATTTTAAATGGTAAATAGTTGGGTTTTCTGACTTGAGGTTTTAGTTGGAGATTCTAAACTGTTCATTTAGTCTGTAAATTGGGTTCTCTAGGCTTTTGTAGATTAAGATGGTTTGAAACCCATCTCAGGAAGGGAAAGGATACAAAATGACACCAGTGTTAGTTGTCCTGTTTTGAATGCAGATGGTATTAGATAATCTAATTCATTTCTGAAACAAATACCATATCAATTTTCAGAAGATGAAGTCCTTCATTAATGAAAAGCCATTGAAATTGAATTTCTTAATTGGTAAATTGAAAATAATCTCTTGCCAGCACCTAAATGTACCTAGTATTAATAGAATGCGTATAGAAGCACAGATTCACTGGCTTTGTTATATTCTCTAGTTTAATCAGAGAAAGAAGCTTTCTGGAGAAATACCAGCTACAGTATCCCTAGCCAATATTTATTTAAGAGTCGTCACTCTTAAATTCAATATATAACTGCATTTTGGGGAATATTGTATATTAGTATCTGCTCTTTGCAGGCTTCTTGGATCCTCTCTCATCTTGGTTAGAGAAATCATAGTCCCTGGTTTGGTCTTCTTTTGACATGCTAAAATTGTAAGGCAAGCTAATGACTCCAATTTGTTAGAAGAAAAATCAGCTAGGGATTCCCAGTTGCACATAATGCTAAGCAAACCACAGATGGAGCAGTTATGCTTAATTGCTTTTGCTGGCAGAAGGCAAGCAGGAAGCATTTAGCATGTGGGCTCATTCCCCTTAAGCCCAAATTCTAAAGAATTCAGTTTTTGAATGCCTGTCATTTAAAGGGATAGTTGCTTATTCAGAAAGTGTTTGATTCATTCTTTAACTGGATTTGGGCAGCCGAATTCTGTTTTCTAGCTTACCATTTCTACATTGCTGGGATAACCCTTAAAACCTTTTCTCTTGTTTCCTGCAGTTTTGAAAGAAGGGAGACAGTTTACATACGAGAAAGTCGACCTGACCAATATTAGGGCCATGCTGAACAGCAATGATGTCAGTGAATATCTGAAGATCTCCCCGCATGGGTTGGAGGTAGCCTTGTGTGTGTGTTTTTGTGCATTAATTATGAAATACTGTTATGCCTGCTCAATTTCCCTGAATAGCAGGGGAGGTCTAGAGGGAGGGAGTTTCTATGAACTAAAAGACACATATTGCTTTCAGAGTGTATATATTAATTATTTTGCTTTTAACTCAAATCAGACAGCATTAAAAAAAACATTTCTTTGTAATTAATGGAGGAAAGTGCATACTATAAAGGCATGCTGGGTAACATCTGTAACTCTTTGGAGACACAAAATAAATAGATCATTCTAGATTGTCTCACTACATGAATCTGAGCTTGAGAAAGGGAGATGGGCTCTCTTTATTACTAAGTGCATGGAGTTATATAATATGCAGGCAGGCAGGCCTTGGCTTACAACCATAATTGGGACCAGTCTTTCCATTGTTAAACAAGTGAGTCGTCCCCAGTTCTGTGACCTTTCGTGCTATAGTTAAGTGAATCACTGCACTTGTTAAGCATACACAGTTTCCCCATTGACTTTGCTTTGTCGGAAGCCAGCTGTGAAATGCAAATGGCGATCACCCCAGAATGCTGCCACAGTCATCAATACATGTTGGTTGCCAAGTGCCCAAATGTTGATTACATGACCATAGGGATGTTATGGATGTTCTAAATGTGAAAACCCATCAATTGTATGTCACTTTTTGGTGCTGTTGTAACTTGGAACAAGTCACTAAAACAAATTGTTGTAAGTCAAGGGCTCCCTGTGCAGCGATGAAAGGTTCCAGTGAAGTCATGTCCCATCAAACCTGGCATCCTATTTTGGAAAAGGCCGAGTCAGGATTTGCCTTCATTGTTTAAAAATTCAATTTAGTTTTTAAAATTAAAAAGGCTTGCATTCAGGACCTGATGTGTCGATCACTGGGTTAAACCAAACTCCTATTCAGGAATTGGGTGTTTCCAATCTCAGAGAGAGTCCAGTGAAATGCTTATGGTCTTGGATTTCTGTCCAAATTCAAAATTGCAGTTTTTCAGATCTATGTAGTGTCAGCATTCCAAGTATCATGTAGAATTAAATCAGAGTCCAAGGCAAAACAATCCTTAAAGTTCCAATTTAATAAAGCAGACATCTTAGCACATTGCTGTGGAAATCCCAATTCTGGAAATTACATCAGAATCCCATCCAGTTAAAAGTTAATGATCTTGTCCCCACACCCACAATCCATCACATTATCCAATCTTCTTCTTCCACGCTGGCGTCTCCATCCAGCTGCTTCCGATCAGGTATGAAGGTGCGGAGACAAGAGATGACCTTGGTCTTCTAGAAAAGAATGACAATAACACATTCCACAATCCTACTCCTTTCTATTCCCCCCTCCCATCAACTATACTAATGAAACAGCATAATGAAATAAGAGATGGTGTGGCAGGACAAAATTCTAAAAGGAATGTAATTGCAGGCCTGACATGTAGTTCCTAAAAGATCATAGTTGGGCCCAGCAACATGGTCATTAAGCGAAGCTGCCTACTTCTCCACTGACTCCGCTTTGTTGTTGGCCAGCTGTGAAGCATGCCAATGACAGTCACGTAACCATAGGATGCAGTGGCTGTCATAAATTCCTGCTGGTTGCAAGCAACTAAATCTCAATCACCTGACCAAGGGGACACCAAAGATCCTCGGTGTGTGAGGACCAGTCCTGGAGTTGATTTTTTCATTATTGTCTTAATTCCAAATGGTCACTAAACAGGACAATTAAATGAGGATTGAAGGTACACGTGTCATGGCTGCCATTCTGCTAGCCAAGCATCCCTTACTGATAGTCTGACATTTGCCATGGAGGGGGGGGGGAGAACCAAGCTGTATCAGCAGGCAGGAGAAACACCTGCCAGCCAAGGTCATTCATCGGATTGCAGAGCTGGAAGGCCTGCGAACTGAGGATCCCTTCCCCAAACAATATATGGGCACCTAATTGGACATTAATGGATAATAGGGGGAGGGGTGGCAGGGGAAAAGGAAAAACTAATTGTATCCTTTTGCGTGAAAAAAACGCCAGATCCAGCTTCACTACTTCTGTGACCACTTAAGCTTTAGTAAACTGTACTCTTGGTAAAACAACGGGCCAGGGGTCTCTCTTTGCTAGATGACTGGCCGGGATGGTTGACATCACGTCTCCTCGATATTCTTTGCATATCTTCATCCTTTTGCATTAGGGCTGCCCTCTCCAGCTCCAACCTCAAGATGAATAGTAATGTAGCACTCTGGATTCCTAGACACTTGACTGTGCTGGTTGAGGTTTATGAGACTTAACAGTTCTCCCAACAAATATGAAATTAAAAAATTGGGAAGCTGACCACTTTATTGTGCCCTTTGGCGCTCCCTGAAGTGTCCAATTTGCACATGGACTTTACTTTTTTCCCCACATTTTTGTTTGCTAGGCCCGATGCGATGCTTCGTCTTTTGAAAGTGTCCGATGTACCTTCTGTGTAGATTCTGGAGCTTGGTACTATGAAGTTACAGTCATTACTTCCGGAGTGATGCAGATAGGATGGGCTACTAAAGACAGCAAGTTTCTCAATCACGTAAGTGCTGCTCTTGTCTTATGTGGGAATCTGTCTACCAAATTGAAGTGGCACCAGACAAGTCCCCCCTATCCTCTCCCATCTTCATCCTACCTCTGGAAGTTTAACTTGAAAGCAACTTACTGTTCTGACCTAGGCTTCCCAAGAGCATGAGGCAGACTCCTTGTCCCGATAAAACCTCTTTTATTTAGGTTAAAGGAAATTCCTCTCCAGCAAAGACCCAGCAAAAAATCTTTCAAGAGATTTCACAACTACAGGCCTTTATCAGGTTTGGAAAGCTGCCAAGTCAATATCTTCCAAACACCAAGCTGTAGCAGCAATTACTTGACAAGAGGTCAGGAACAGATCTTCACCCTCATGAATTGAATTAATTGTCTCCTGCAAACTCCCCTCTCTTTATTCCCTATGAGAGGGGCCATTCACCATTCACCTGTGCCTTTACTCCCGAGTCAGCCTTTGTTTCTTAGCTGTTCCCTTCTGGCAGTTCTGTGCATGCGCACATCAGGACAGCTCCAGCTGTTCTTCTGCCTCACTGATGTCTGACTCTGAAGGCAGCTGATAACTGTCAGGCAGCTCTGGCCCCCTTTCTGCCTCTGATGCAGAGCCCTCATGAGAGCCTTCCCCAGACTCCAGGACTGGCCCACGTTCCTCCTCTACCTCCTCACTGTCTGAGTCTGACACCAGCTCCGCTGGCCACTGGCGGACCACAACACGTAAATGGATAATATTATTTTTGGCATGTTTGCTGAACTACCCATCCTAGCAATATTTTCCTGGATTTTGCTGTACTCTCATGCAGGGGGCATGGTGAGTCCTTCACCCTGCTGGTATTCCTCTTCATGCTGGCCAATGGCCATTCATAAGGCGGGGGTGGGTGGAGGACTCTGGACAGGGACCTGGGAGATAGAAGTTCAGAGCCCTGTTTATCTTCCAGGCTCATTTGGCAACCTTCAGCTCATCAGTTTCTTTCAACTTAATCTTCACTTTGAAGCAGATCTGATCAAGACATGATTCTCTTGCTCTGGTTATGTGGATGGACTTGTTGCCCATCATTTCCTTCCAGGGTTGGTCTGTAAAAACAGGTTCAAGCTTGTCTCCTCCCAGTCACGTGGAGAAGGAAAAAAGGTTCAGTTATGCTATGCAGAATTGTTTTGGTTTTGATCCAGTTTTGGTCACCACATTACAATAAAGATGTTGAAACTTTAGAAAAGGTGCAGAGAAGCGCAACTAAGATGATCAAAGGCCTGGAGACAAAAACATATGAAGAACGGTTGCGGGATTTTGGTTTGGCTAGTCTAAAGAAAAGAAGATTTAGGGGTGACATGATAGCATCATTCCAGTATTTGAGGGGCTGCCACAAAGAAGAGAAGAGTCAAATTATTCTACAAAGCACCAGAGGAGAAACTTCCTAACAGTGAGAACAATCAACCAGTGAAACACCTTGCCTTCAGAAGCTGTAGGTGCTTCATCACTGGGGTTTTTTAAGAAAAGACTGGACAGTCACCTCTTTGAAATGGTACAGGGCAGGGCTGTCAAACTCGTGGGCCAGATGTGTCACACATGGGCCATGCCCAGTTTAGCAGAATGGGGAGAAAATCCTGATACATCAGGTGACAGCCACGAGCTTGACCCCCGGCATAGGGTCTCCTGCTTGAGAAGGGGTTTGGACTGAAGACCTCCAAGGTCCTTTCCAGCTTTATTCTGATTAATATTGATATTTTGGGAAGACAAGGGTTTTGTAACGAAATGGTTTAGTTTAGCCATCTTTTAGAGTTTCTTCTGACAGATCTCTCACGACTTCTAGCCCTATTCTTTTATGCTTTGACCCCTAGAATAAGTGGGGAAATTTCGTTCAGTTATATCAGAACACATATGCCTGCATCATATTGAGATCCTCCTGATTATTAGGCTAATAATTGTGTAGGCAGAGCATGGCAGGTCTTTTACATTCTTAAGAAAAGATGCAATTAGCTTAAATACTGTTTTTAAATTTAAAAAAAGGATTGGGGAAAAAACTGTTGAAGTGGTTCTGGGTCAAATTCAGAGAATGAAATACTGTATTCTATATTTCCTGAAGGAAGGTTATGGTATCGGGGACGATGAATACTCCTGTGCTTATGACGGCTGCAGGCAGCTGATCTGGTATAATGCCCGAAGTAAACCACATTCCCACCCATGCTGGAAAGAAGGTATGCTATTGTCCCGCTTGTTTTCTCATTGCTGAAGTTGTGTCACTATCCAGTTGGCCCTCGTTTGTTTTCTGTTTTCCTAGAGTGTAGAGCACAGCACAATGATCTAATTTCCAGCACTAGGAAAATCTTACCATGGGAGCAGATGGAACCAATTACAAATAACTGGCTTCCTTTTGCTCCAGGTGTTCAACCCGAAGGTGGGCAGCCATTTCTTGGGGGCAGGCTTAATTTGGATTGCTGCATCGAGCAAAGGAGTTGGGCTCAGTGGACCCTTCCTGTCTGTGATTCTAGCACAGAGACTTAAAAAACGGAAGAAAAATGTCATGAAATAAGATTTTGGAACAATGGAGCAAGATACCTGCAGCTGCAGGAATCCCGCTCCCCAGTAATCTTTTTATGGGGATGTCTGTACACCTGTTTCCTGTGCTTATTATTAGTTCAGCGCTTCCGCAGTGATCTTGTGAGTTCAGGAGGCCTTCCTCCATGGAAACAGATTAAATTGCAAATACTGTAGCTAATTAGTAGGCTAATGTTTTGATAGGCAGAATAAAATCAATAGACAGCGTGTTGGATATTGGAAGATGGCAGTGTAGCAAGCCTGAATTTGTCATTCATTCATTTATGACATGGTTGAATATTGTGAACATCACACACTGATGAGGACCATACTTCTAATAATATGTCAAACCTATTAAGACATAAACATGTTAATTCATCTTGGGTAGAACTTTAGCAGCATCCCTCCCTATTGCAAACTGTAAATAGTTTGGTTTTAAAAAGAGACCATGCTCATGTAATTTACTAAATCTTTTTTTTAATATGTTGAAATGCTTTTGATTAGAATGCTGCTAGTAACCCAACTAGTAAATCATAGTTGGCATTATCAGAAGCCAACTTCATAAATGGGTTGTTTCTTTTTCTCATATATGAATTTTTATCCCCCCCTACCTACCACTATTTCTAGAATAATATCAACTCTAATGCTGACTTAGCTTTTATCTTAAGGATTTGAAGCAGGTTTAGAAATCCTGGTTAAGATAACACCCGGTGCTGGCAGTTTTCTTGATTTTATTAGATGGAATAAATATGTTAAAAACTGCTAAAAGGAAGAAGATAGCATTTATTCCAAGATAGTGCCCCTGTTTGCAAGACTGGCTTTTAATTTGTAAATACACAGAGAACAGTCATTTGTTTTCTCCACATATCTGAATATTTATTGAAAGGTTTATACATAGGGATAGAAACACACACAAGTGGGAAAGATGGAATCACAAATCCATATAGAGTGGTTCTCAACCTGTGGGTCGGGACCCCTTTGGGGGTCGAATGATCCTTTCACAGGGGTCGCCTAAGACCATTGGAAAGCACATATTTTCAATGGTCTTAGGAACCGAGACACCAATTTTATGGTTGGGGGTCACCACAACATGTGGAACTGTATTAAAAAGTCACGGCATTGGGAAGGTTGAGAACCACTGATATAGAGTGTTTCAAGCCCCTTGTATAGTATGTATTGGGTGTTATAGGGAGCACAAATGTAACCCAGCTACTGGGACCCCTTCAGTAGTTGTCAGATAAGACCCGAGCTCCCTATTCCTCTTTTGCAGGATACAATGATAGTGTCTTGGTGATTCCTGTGTTTCAATAGCTTGCTTTCTTATGTTAACTAAGGTGACACGATAGGATTTTTACTGGACTTGCAAGAGAAGAAGATGGTTTTTTATTTAAACGGGAACCAGCTTCCTGCTGAGAAGCAAGTCTTTTCATCAGCTATGTAAGTTCATTCTTCTGAAGGCGATGCCCATTTTGATGTCCACCTTTGCAGAATTAGCAATAAATATTTAGTAAAATAAGACTTGACCCTGGGGAAGCCCAGAACCTGAAGTACCCGAAGGAGCCAGCTGTACTGTTAATTCTGCAAAGTAGAGTTGAGTGGTTTCTTTCTTGGTTACTAAGTGAAGCAGCAATTGACATTTAATCTCCAGTGTGAATTTATTGGTTTGTGTTTTAACTTAGCATGATGAGTAAATCCACTCATTTTGATTTAATACTGTATTACACTATGGCTTGTATAATAAACCATGGTTTTTAAAATTCTCGGTTGTGAACACTAGTATGGCTTTGCTTTGGCCTTTTAAAATAGTTCTTTTATTTTCAAGCACAGCTGACCCAGTTCCTATGTTATTCTTTCCCTTCCTCCACCAGCCTATTTTCTTGGGGAGATCTTTGTTTTGTGTTTTCTGTGGCTGTTTTTCCCGTCCCTGTTGAGTTTTCTCGTAGCTTATTTTGCAGCTCCTTCCTTAATGGGATATAGCAATTTTGAATTCCAGTCCCTGCTGCTAAGAAAAGGACAGGAAATTGCTCAGAGTGACACATCGACAACAGTTGCAAAAGAAATAAAAAAATAAAAATTGGGTCAATCATGGGTGACCTGATTTTCAACAGTCACGATTGTGATGGACAGGCTCCAATACAATCATAAGTTGAAGACCTCCAGTTACAACCGTAATGGGGCCTGCCCATACACGACCATCACTTGTGATGATTGTACATCAGGTCACCCTTTTCTGGCTAGGGAATTCTGAGACTTGAAGTCCACACATCTTCAAGTTGCCTAAGTTGAGAAACATAGATGCAGAGAATGCCCATCAACACATGCTGATAAATATTACTCCTAGCCACAGAAGTCATCTGTGCCTTAAAAATAAAAACACCTCCAGCTGTGAATGCTACTACCCTGATGACATTCCTTTTCTAAAGGAAGTGTTAGGGATGATGAAGGTTGTAGTCCAGGATTTTGAGAGCCATAAAAGACACACAGCCATTGGCTGTGTGTCGTGGGTGTTTCCCAGCCTCTCACTATGAAGAACTAACTCTGATAGGTAGCTTGTATCATAGCACTAATTTTTGTTTTTCATCCTTTATTGCACAGTTCCGGCTTCTTTGCTGCAGCTAGTTTCATGTCCTATCAACAGTGTGAGTTCAATTTTGGAGCAAGGCCTTTCAAATATCCTCCCTCTGCAAAATTTAACACCTTTAACGATTACGCGTTTCTGACAGCAGAAGAGAAAATCATTTTACCAAGGTAATGTGCGTGGATCTGGAAAGCTGGGGTGCATTTTTGTTCTTTGCATCTTCCCTTTATTTGCAGATAGTAAATGATTGCCTTCCTTGGGTGAGGAATTAATGCCTTGCTTACATTAGTAAGCAATACATTAACTCCTCATCCAAGGAAAACATTAGTGCGAATATGAACGCCACGTCAGTTGTGTGCCTGTTTTTCACCACCTCCTATTTAATCTTCAGACATAGACGCCTGGCCTTGTTAAAGCAAGTGAGCATCCGAGAAAATTGCTGTACGCTTTGCTGCGATGAAATAGCTGACACAGAACTCAGGCCTTGTGGACACAGGTATTTTGAGAAACAGTGACTTTTGATTGATGTTTCTTGTAATTTTATACACACACACACACACACACACACTCCATTACTCTTGGCAGTGTAGACATGTGCAGGTCTGATCGAGATATACAAATATTTGCCTGAAAATAAGATCAGGTCTTATATTAATTTTTGCTACAAAAGACGCATTAGTGCTTTCCAGTTAGGTATTATTTTTGGGGAAATACAATCCTAAATGCGTCCATCTGGCTGATGTCTTTAACTGGGGCTTATTTTGGGGGTAGGGCTTATATTACGAGGATCCTGAAAAAGGCTAGGCTTATTTTTCGGTTGGGTCTTATTTTGGGGGAAAACAAGTTATATATAGTCCTCAACTTATGATTTAGCCCCAAATTTCTGTTGCTAAATGTAAGCCAATTGTTAAGGGAGTTTCGCCCAATTTTACGACCTTGCCACAGTTGTTAAGCAAATCACTACGCCTGTTAAAAGAATCATGCCGTCATTAAATCAAATTTGGCTTCCCTCATTGACTTTGTTTGCCAGAAGGTCACAAAAGATAGTCACATGATCCCAGGACACTACAGCCATCATTAATACATGCCAGTTGCCAAGTGGCAATCTGCATTTTGATCACATGACTGTGCAATTATCCTAAGAGCGAAAATTGGTCTCCCAAGTCCCTTTTTTCAATGCTTTTGTAACTTTGAATGATCATAAATGAATGGTTGTAAGTCGAGGACTACCTGTACTCCACTACCAAGCAATATTCAGCATTGTGTCCAAATCAACCCTATGTCAGGGTTCCAAGTAAGACCCCCAATGAAAGAAGACTCCGAGGCTTAAGTTTCCTCAAAGTCCCGTTTTATTAGAGATGTCCTATTGGCACATCTGGGGAAACCCGAATCTGAAAGCTTCCAGGTTTTCCCCACCCAAAAGAAAGCACAAGCCCCTGCCCAGCACTCACGTGTCCATCACATGGTCCAGTAGGCACCGTCCCAACTGGAGATGCCTCCCAGTCACACCATCGCAGCTGCAGGGCAAGACGTCCTTGATTCTCTGAGAAAGGAATGTTATTTTGACTATATATCACTCATATGCCATATAATCCCATTTTCCCACAGCAGTAAATGTGGCTGGCCTGAAGGCCCAATGCAAAAGATGGCTTCCAGGCCTTGACACCCTGTGGTAGGCGGAGCGTTGTGTTGCAAACCCTGCCTGTGTCTCAGTGGCTGGTCTTGCCTCCCACCCCTCGGATCAGCATCTTGCAGCTTTGGCATGCAAGAGAGAAAGGTTGCTTTTGTGTGCTGCTTTCCCTGTTCAAGTCTTGCAAGCTGATGACTAATCTTTTTGGTGCTGTTCTGATCTTTGGAGAGGCTTTATGTGGGTGACCTACAGCACAAGAAGACTCAATTCCTTCTCTTCCTCAAGGCTCTATCCTTCCCATTTATTGATTTATTTATCAAATTTATGTAGCCACCCATCTCACCAGGGGCAATTCCATGCACCGCAGCACACAACAGAAATAAAAAAGTATCTCTCTCTCTCTATCTCTATCTCTCTCTCTCTCTCTCTCACACACACACACACACCAGAAAATACAAGTATAAGAACCATAATAATAAATATATTTAAAACCCAAAATAGAACCATAAATGGAAGGAGAATAAAATTGATCTCTCAGCAAATGGAGTCATGAAAAGGAAGTATCATTCCCAATTATCCCTGGATTAGATCTGCTAAGAGGAAGTAAATAGAATATAATTAAATTGAATTTAATTTTTTTTTTAAATAACTTTTTTATTTTTAAAGAAAAATGAACAAAAAACATAAAACACATACAACCTTATTCCGTTTCATATAGCGTGTCATTTGGTTACAAGATTTTGTGCGTCCTTCACATGGTCACCACTTACAATTATATATCGAATCACAAATTATTCATTAGATAAACATAAGTACATTATTATTAAATGTCAATTTTTCAACTGTAATTATTATTCCTTAATTTTAAACAAGATATTCTGAATATTGAATCCATACATACAACATCATTTTGCCTCAATAGTTCAACTCCAATTCCTACATTTTAAAAAAATATATTCTAGAATTGAATTATTTATTGGCCAAGTGTGGAATTTGTCTTTGGTGCATATGCTCTCAGTGTACATAAAGAAAAATAAAATACATTCATCAAGAATTCTAAGATACAACACTTAGTGATAGTCATAGGTTTACTAATAAGCAATCAAATTGTAATAGGGAAAACAAAACTATAAATTGTAAAAATACAAACAACATGGTTATAGTCATAAGTGAGAAGAGATAGGTACTAGGAAGGATGAGAAGAATAATAGTAATTTGACAGTATTGTGGGAATTAGTTGTTTAGCAAAGTGATGGCATGGGGAGAAAAACTGTCCTTGTGTCTAGTTGTTCTGGTGTACAGTGTCCTATAGGGTTGTTTTGAGGGTAGGAGTTGAAACCATTGATGTCCAGGATATGAGGGGTCTGTAGATATTTTCACAGTCCTCTTTTTGACTCGTGCAGTGGACAGGACCTCAAAGGAAGGCAGGTTGGTAGCCACTTTTTTTCTGCAGATCTAACTATTTGTTGAAATCTGTGTCTGCCTTGTTGGGTTGCAGAGCCAAACCAGACAGTTACAGGGGTGCAGATGACGACTCAATCGTTCCTCTGTAAAAACGTTGCAAATGCCCCTTCCTTAAAATCTGTGCCAGTGATTCTCAACATTGGCAACGTTAAAATACATGGACTTCAATTCCCAGAAGTCCCCAGACAGCTATGTATCTTAACATTGCCAATTTGAGAATACATTCCCACATCCATATAATAAGCCCCTGCCCTAAAATGCACTATATCCCCCTGTTCATTCCAAATAATTTCCTTCAAGTTAGAGGTGCCTGGGCTAAACCCACAATAACTCTCAATATATTTTGCAATTTTTTTACCCCCTTTAAAGTTTGTTTGATACTCTTCCAAAAAAAAAACATCTTTAATAACCTCTCTTGCGCTCTTGTCTCTTTCAGTGATCTGTGCATGGAATGTGCCTTGCAACTAGAAACCTGCCCTTTGTGTCGGCAAGAAATTCAGACCCGCGTCCGACAGATTGCTCACATTTCATGACACGGGGAGAACGGTCTCTTGTGTGGATTTGCCTCCTCTCCATTCCATCCAGCGCCAGAAGAAAGGCAGCTCAAAACAAGCCCCTTCTCTGTCGTTCCCCCCCCCAGGCCGAAGCCCAGCCTCATCTCCATAAGGACCACAGATGGGAAGCCTGTTAAATTGCTGCACCGTCTCATCCTCACGAGATGCTTTCTTTTAGCGGTCATATAAAGTTGGTGGCAAAAGCTGACTTACCATTTAATTTATCCCTCATTCAAGACTGTTAGGAAAGCCTTCTTCATTCCTTTCTCTGGTTAATTTTTTTTGCCTTTCCTTCTCAACTCCTTCCACTCACACACTGAAGACTTTGCACTGGAAACGTTTAATGCATAATCTCCTAAAACGGGGACGTAGCTGTTTCCCAAAGCCTTTGTTTTGGCGGCCATTATGCATTTTTTTATTACTTTGTCACTGTAGCTTCCTGCTGGTCAGAGTACATCCCCTATATATATTTTGGACTGTTAGCATGGAAATGTTAAAGAGACTTGAAATCTACATGAAGAAACTAATTTCTGAGGAAAATTGGTTATTTTCATTCATAGTATTTCTAAATTCCTTCAGTTTCAGTACCTACGATTTTGTGAAAAAGAAAAAAAAATAATTTTCAGGAGGAATTCTTATAAATGCAGCAACAGACTGGAGATAGTTTGATATTCTAGGTATTTTTAAGGTACCATTGATCATTGCTTTTTAAAAAAAAACCCAATCTGTTTTTGCAAGTTCTGTACATTTGAAAATAGTGATGTGTTAATATTGTTTTGAAGAAATACATGTTTGAATAGCAAATAGCTTGATTGGGTTAACTCCTATTTAAGACGATCCTAACTATTGTTTATATTATGGTGTTTGGCTCAGGCGACTTCTGTAAAACAGCTGCCTCAATCTTGCTCCAAGTTCCCCCTGGATTTCTGAAGAAGCAGAAGTTGTAAGATAATGCAAAGCCATATCAAAATATTCATCCTGACATGAAATAAGCTGTACTGGACCTTTAAGGGAGAGAGGGAGGGGGGGAATCTTGACTTCACAATTACCATATTTTTTGGAATATAAGTGACACCAGAATATAAGACGCAGCAAGGTTTTGAAGAGGAAATTTTTTTAAAAAAAGGTTTTGCACTCGACCAACCTCCCCAAAAGGGCCTGTTTTTTGTGAAAACGGGTCCCTTTTTTTTTCAAATAGCCCTTAGGAGGCTTGTAGAATGCTCCTGGAGGGGGGGCAAAAATGAGCAAGAAACAGCCCGTTCTTCACAAAAATGGACCCTTTTTTGTCAAAAAAAAAGGCATGAATAGCCTTTAGGAAGCTTATAGTGTGCTGCTGGAGTCTGGTGAGGCAAAAAATGGACCATTTCTGCCCTCCACAGCCCCCCAGGAGCACTCTGAAAGCCTCCTAAAGCTATGCACGGCCATTTTGGTGAAGGGAGCGGAGTTTCAGGAGGCAAAAAAAATGCTGTATTCAGTGTATAAGACGCACCCAGATTTTCAGCCTCTCTTTTGAGGGGAAATGGTGCGTCTTATACCCCGAAAAATATGGTGACTGATTCCTTTCTTAAGATGCATATCATTATAACGTTACAGATGAGCTTTTGAGGCAAGAATAGAATAAAATGTTAGAAAAAGTACTCAGGAAAGGCTGAGTAAAAGAAACTACATAATCCTCTTTAAGTTTAGTGCATTGTCACACGTCATGTTAGCACATTAATTTTTTGGAGTCAGGGAAATGCAGCTCTTACCGAAATAAAAGTTGACCCATTTTGCAGTTGTGCCACAAAACAAGACCCATTAAAAAAGATTCAAAAAGTGGATGGGGAGTCATTTAACCGTTAATATTTAACGTGCTGAGCATTTAGCAGCTCCTGGCCTCAAAATGGATTACTAGGTTTAAAACTAGTAGTATGCCAGGAACGTTTTATTAAAATTTTCTCACGTACAAATGTATCTCATAAAAAGAGGAAGAGGGGAATCTTAACATTTTGTTGCTCAGTAGGCTTGGGAGGGAGGAGTATATGATATGTAGACATGATGACCCAGATTGTTGGGGGCAATAGGCTGACTCTGTAAATCAATTAGAGAGGGCTATAAAGCGTGGTGAAGCAGTATATAAGTCTAAGTGCTATTGCCCTTCCATCCTTCCATGATGTGCAGTAGTTAAAATGCGGTATTGCAGGCTAATTCTGCTGATTGCCAGCAGTTCGATTTTTACCAACTCAAATTTGACTCAGAACGTCCATCCTTCCAAGGTGGGCAAAATGAGGACCCAGATTGTTGGGTGCCAGAGGCTGACTCTGTCAACCGCTTAGAGAGGACTGTGAAGCAGTATATTAGTCTGAGGGCTATTGCTATAATCCTTTGAGGCATTCAGTAGGGGAGTATTTCTCCACCTTGGCAACTTTAAAATATGTGGACTTCAGCTCCCAGAATTCCCCAGCCAGTTACGTTGCCAAGGTTGAGAAACAATGCAGGGGGGCTTGACAAAGCTGCTTAAGGGTATTTCAATCTTTTGAGCAAAGCAACCCTTCCAAATCCCTTAAAAAGCCACATGGCCTTCTGCTTTAAAATGGAGACCTAAAATTGCCATATTTCTGCGTTTGCCTCCCAAAGCTTTGTAGTACAGGTTGTCTGTACAAACCACTATTGTTGGACACCAGGATGGTACCGCTTATTTTAACCTGCACAGCTCTCCAATACGAGATGGGCAATATCGGTAGTCCTCGACTTAACAACCATTCTCTCAGGGTTCCAAATAGCATCCAAAAGTAAATCAGAGACGGAGGCAAATGATTCCTCAAAGTTCCAATTTATTAAGAGAGCCATGTTGGCACATCTGGGGAAACCCGAATCTGAAAGCTTCCCGGTTTTCCCCACCCAGTTGAAAGTTCAAGATCTTGCCCCCACACCCACCACTCCATCACCTGCCATGCTGGCACCTTCCACCCATCCAGTTCTGGTCAGGTGCAGAGACAAAGGATGACCTTGGCTTTCTAGAAAGGAATTTTATTTTGGCTACATATCATCTAACTCCTTACAATCCCCCCTCCCATTTTCCCACCATAGAAAATGCAGAGTAGAATAATAGAAAGTGTGGCAGGCCCAAGATCCAAAAGAAAAGATAGGTGCAGGCCTAAACACATTCATTTAGTGACCAAAGTTACAACACACTGAAAAAAGTGACTCAAGACTATATGTCAGCACCTCTTCATTGGGTAATTAGGAAAGAAGACCACGAGACTCCATAGGTAGAAAACAAGTGTACTTTTACTAATTATAAATGATTAAAGGCGTAGCAAAGCGAAGACTGACTATTTAGGCGCGAAAGCGATTGATATATAGAATAACCCATTCCCCACCCCTTGGCATCCCAGTTACAGTCCAATCATAATTCTCCTAAGTGTCAGGTGTGAGATAACTTCAAAAGGCATCACTAAGATGGAATGTCGGTGCTGTTAGCCTTGGCGGGAACCTCCTCCGCATGCGTAGTCCGACAGGCAGCAGAACTCCAGAATCTTCCTCCAGCACAATTAGTAAACCTTCCCAAATACCATGCCCTCCCTCCCCGTTTCATGGCAGCCGAAGCAGCAGCAAAGCAGAGGCTGACACTATATTCATGGTTCTCCCCCTCCCCCCATTCAACCATAGCAGCATCCCCATCCATGGTCATGTGATTAAAATTTGGGAGGTTAGCACCTGCATGCATTTACGATGGTTGCCGTATTCTTAGGCCATGCAAACCCCTTTTGACAACCCTCCTGACAAACTCAATGGGGAATCCAGATTAATTTAACAACTGAATTACTAATTTGTTGACCACAGTGATTCCCTTAACTGTGGCAAAGAAGGTTGTAAAAGGGAGCAAAACTCGGCAATTCTTCGTTAGCAAGAGAAATTTTGGGCTCAATGGCAACCGCACACGGAGGCCCATCTGTAGCCCCTGAAAGATATCTAGGCAGTTCCCCACCTTGCCTTGGCCATTTATATTTGCCAGGCAGAGACGGATCATTTCTAAGATAAGATAGTCCTTGACTTACAACCACAATTGAGCCTAGAACTTAGTTGCTAAGTGAGAAATTTGTTAAGAGGAATTTTGTCCCATTTTACTTTTCTTGCCACAGTTGTTAAGGGAATCACTGCGGTAGTAACACGGTTGTTAAGTGAATCTGGCTTCCCCATTGACTTCGCTCGTCAGAAGGCCGCAAAAGATGGTCACGTGGGCGTTGCAACCGTCATAAATACAAACCAGCTGTCATGCATCCGAATATAAATCACGTGATCATGGGGATGCTGCAATGGTCATAAGTGTGAAAAATAAGTCACTTTTTTCAGTGCCGTTGTTACTTTGAACAGCCACTAAACGAACTGTTGAAAGTTCAGGACTACCTGTATTGCTGATCTCCTATTGGAGGGTGATTCTCAAGCTAAACCAAAGCCAGCATGCATAATGTATTTATTGTATCTGATCACTGCCCCCCATTCTTAACATTAAAACTATTTTCCTCACCTCTTTCCTTGGGGATTAAGTATATTTTTTATTGTTGGCTGAGGAAGGCATGGAAGAACATCTAGATCAGGACCCAACCTTAGCAACATAAAGAGATGTGGATTTCCTCTCCCAGCATGGCTGGCTGGGGCATTCTGGGAGCTGAAGTCCTCACATCTTAAAAATTGTCAGGGTTGAAAAGCCTGCTCTAGATATTAAGCACGTGCTAAAATTCACTACACACATGGCTTTGATCTGTACAGGCAGTTCTCGACTTGCAACTATTCATTTTAGTGACTGCGCTGAAAAATACCACAGCCATTTTTTCACACTCGCGACTATTGCAAGTGTCTGTATGGTCATGTGATCAGAATTTGGATACTTGGCAAGGGGCACGTATTTACCAGGGTTGCAGCATCCCATGACAAAAAAGATTGTAAAGTTGGGGGCAATTTGACAACTGCCTTGCTGAGCAGTGGAAATTCTGGTCTCCATTATGTTGCAAGTCAAGAACTAAACCAACACAATTCCTCCAGCTGTTAATGAACAGCGGAAACTAGTTAATGTACAAACTAAAAATTGTTCCCTGAACAATTAGAAAGATTGCTCACCCCAGAATATTTGCACCTGCTGTTCTGCACTCTGCATTCAGTCAACATTTGCCCTCCGTATACGATAATCCATGATTTGTTCTAGACTGATAGCTACATGGGTGAGGCAGTGTCTCCTAATTATCTTCAAAATACGTGACTGATTCATTCTGGTTTCATTTCAACCTCTTTCCTACTCTATTCAGAGCTGTTAATGATGAGTACAAATTTCAAAACAAATAAATGTTTAACAGTATAGTATAAATGCTAAATTCGCTCTGAAGAAAATCATTATATAGAATAACATATTTGGAAGGGACCTTATAGGTCATCTAGTCCAACCCCCACCCAAGCAGGAGACCCTACCCCATTTCTGACAGATGTCAGCCCAGTCTCTTCTTGAAAGCCTCCAGCTTTCTATCCATTCTTCCTTGTCTGGCTTTTGGATGCTGCCCCCTCTCTGTGGCAGCCCCTCAAATATTGGAAGACTGTTAGGATGCTATCATTGGAACAAGGTTCAAAAATTTTAACGCATGCTGTAGAAAACAGGGGCAAAGAAGCAGAGTGCTGCCAATAGCCAAAACAAGAAACAATGGATGAAAACTAACCCAGATAGAAGCAACCTTGGAATTAAGGAGAAACTGCCTAGCAGGACAATTAACCAGTGGAACAGCTTGCCACCAGAGGTTGTGAGTGCTCCATCACTGGAGCCTTTTGAGAAGAGATTGGACAGCCACTTGTCTGAAATGGTATAGGGTCTCCTGCTTGACCAGGAGGTTGGACTAGAAGACCTCCAAGATCCCTTCCAGCTCTACTCTGATGAGCCGCCCCAGTGATCATTGAATTCAATCCTTTCCATTGGATTCAGGACCTTAAAAGGGAATGGTGTCTATCCCAAGATGTGAGTACATTTCATTAGCGCACAGCGGACCCAAAACAAATCGGTAAATATTTGAACAACTTAAGGAAGCGTGCACAATATTGTTTTAAGCCAGAGGTCTTCAAACTTGGCAACTTTAAGACTTGTGGACTTCAACTCCCAGAATTCTCCCGCCAGCCAGAGAAAGACGGAGAGCCGCTCCTTTGCAAGGCTGAGAAGCCAGAAACTCCGCCTCCCCCGCCTCTGATTGGCCTTTCCTTGTTGAACAAAAAAAGCGCCGCCCTTTCCCCCACGCTTCCTCCCGATTGGCTCATGGCTGAAGCTCGCGTTACCGGAAGCGGCGGTTGCCCGGACGACGGGAGGTGGGGGAAGCCGCGGCCCTTTTAACGGACTTGATGGCGGCGGCATCGGCCCCGCGGCGGCCTTCGTTTCTGCTTTGATCCCGGTGAGCAGCGCGGAGACCCGGGCACAGAAGGGTCCCATGGCGCTGTTGAAGATGGGAAGGGAGGGGGGTTAGGGGATCTGGCCCACGGGTGTGGCCGCAGATAGACTGCGCTGGGAGCGGGAGACTCATCTCCCGAGTCAAGAAGGGCAGGTTTCGATAGGAAAGAGTCGCTGCAGCCCCGATTTGGGGGTAGGGGGTGGGTGTCTGCCTTTTTTTCACCTTGAGCTCCCGCTTTTAATGAAATCGGTTTTAAATCTCTGGGCGGCCTAAATTAAATTATATATAATATAATTATCTCTCTATCATAATAATATAAATTAAATTATACACACACAGACACCTACCTATATAATAATTTAAATTTAAATATATAAAAAAGCTGTGCTGGCTGGAGAATTCTGGGAGTTGAAGTCCACAAGTCTTAAAGTTGCCAAGTTTGGGGACCCCTGTAAATCTAGTTATTTCTATTAATTTAGCAATGTTTCAAAGCTGCCCCAGGCCTAAAACCACCTATTTACTTATGTTTGTTTATTTAATCATGTAGTGGTGTTTCAAAAGCCTGGAGGACTGATTTATTCTGGTTTATTTCAGTTGATTGTATTCATTTATTTAACAGCATTTCAAGGGGGCCCCGGGCCTGAAGAACCTATGTATTTTAATTTACAATTTTCTTTTTGATTGAGCAGCGTTTCAAAGGCTCTCCAAGCCCAAAGGAAAATACTTATTTAATTGTAACTTAATTAGATGAATTGATTGAGCAGCATTGCAAAGCCGCCTGAGCCTAAAGGGGTTGACTTATTACAGCGGATGCATTCCTGACATTTCTTTTATAGCTCTCCTCTACTGATAAAAAGCCCACAAATAATATAAACATTGGTACAGGATCCCCGTTGGTTCGTCTGGATGACCGCCAAATGGGCAGACTTCATCTCCCAGAATTCCCCATGCTCATTGCTCCCATTAGTGGTATGCTGCCTTTGGTGATATGGGCAACTATGTAAATTTGATAAATAAATTCTGGAGATCTTGCATTGCTCAGCCCAATGTCACCCCCCTCATTCATGTCTATGGCAATACCGTAAAACAGGGGTGTCAAACGCAAGTCCTGGGGGCTGGATGTGGCCCATGGGGTGCTTAGATCCGGCCCATGGGGCTGCCCTGGAAACAGCACAGGACTGACTCAAGGTGCCTCTGCCAGCGAAAACAGCCAGCGAAAAAACGGAGCTAGGGAGGGCCATGTGCAGCCCTCCCGAGTTCCATTTTCGCTGGCAGAGGGCTGCAGGAAGCCGTCGCAGCTGAAAACAGAGCTTGGGAGCCTGTTTTTACTGGCAGAGCACTCGGGCTATGACAGGCACAAGTGACGTTGAGATGGTCATACCCACCCAGCCACCCCCCACCCCCGCAGGTCGAACACAACCCTGATGCAGCCCTCAGTGAAATCAAGTTTGACACCCCTGCCATAAAAGTTTTCCAAAGGAGCAAAAGTAACATCTGGGAGGGCGAAAAACGGGCCTCCCGGAAGTTCCAAAAGTCTGGAAACGGGCCCATTTCTGGTTTCTGGAGGCCAGAGGAGGCCGTTTTCGCCCTCCCAGAGGCTCGAGGAAAGCCACCGGAGCCTGAGGAGGGGAAAAACGCCCCCCCCCCACTACCACCATGGTGGACTAGGCCATGTCCACCCAGCAACCGGGCAGAGAATTGGTTGCTTAAAATTTTTCAACCCCACCCCTGGGTGTCTGGGATGTGCCCTGGGTTCCGAAAATGAATCAACCTATATTCCAATCTTTCCTTCATAAACACAGGTACCAAAGCAACAATGGAGGCTTTAGAGGAAGAGAATTTCGGTGTATCCATGTAAGTCTTATTTCTACGCCTGCAAGGCATGCGGTTTTGTTGGGAATGTAAGGAAAGCAACAAAGCTGGAGGATTGGGAGTGGCAGCCCAGCCTTGTGATCTTCTACAGGGTGGGATGAAAATTCTCGTTCTTTTTTTGGAGTGGTTAAGGGAAGAGGGAAGGTGGAGCCTCTGGGAACCTGAAACAACCAATTGGGGAAAACTTTGGAATGGGGGATGTAGACGGAACGCGAGGCTTCCCAAGATATTTTGACTAAGAAGAGGGCAGAGAATGGCAACAAAAATGATAAAGGTTCTACAGGCAAAATCATATGATGAACGGTTGAGGGAGCTGGCTATGTCTAACCCAGGGGATCTGGAGCCGCATGTGGCTCTTTCATCCCTCTGCTGCGGCTCCCTGTCACCGGTTGGCTCCACAGTTGATAAGGCTTTCAGTTAGGATAGGTAGAGGAAAAAGGACTCCACGCTAGGAGGAGACTATGGTGGGGGAACCGGACTTCTGGTCAGCTCCAGAATTGAACAGGAGGCTTCTGGTTAGGACCTTTGTGGCTCTTTGAGTGTTTAAGGTTGCCGACCCCTGGTCTAACCTAACAAAGAGAGGGATTGAGGGTGGAGGACATAATTGTCAGTACTTTTGAGGGGCTGTCCCAAAGAAGAGAAGAGTGACTTACTGTCTTAAGACACCACAGGGCCTGACGAGGAATAACAGGCGGAAGATCATTCAAGAGAGATCCAACCTAGAAATAAGGAGAAATTTCTTGAGAGTGAGAAAGATGAGTAGAATAGCTTCCCTCCAGAAGTTGTGGGTGCTCCCATACTGGAGGTTTTTAAGAAGAGATTAGGCAGTCATTTGTCCGAAATTATAATGGGGAATTTTACATAATGTGCATTTCACCTTCCCTGGCTGCTGAAATCTAAATGCCTCGTCTTTTTATTTCAGCTCGTCGCCCTCTGATGCTGAATTCGATGCTATTGTCGGATATTTGGAAGACATTGTAATGGGTGAGCTTGGCTTTAATAGTTAATACTGCCCTCCAAAGGCTTCCCTCAGCACTCCAGCCTCATAAAGAACAGCTTGTGTTTGATTGATAGGCCTAAATATATATATATACTTTCCTAATCTCACAGTCATAAATATAGTCCGTCCAGCTTACCAGGAAGACAGCATGAAGAGGAGGAAGCCAACTCAAACATGGGGACGCTCCTTGTACCAAGCCATGATCGTGCTTGAGCAATGTTGCTACAACAGATATTCCAAGCCAGGCTGTTTTCTGCATCAAATGTGCCTTGCTCTAATCTGAGCATGACTGCCTCTGAGAAGACCTGACTTCTCAGAAGCTGTGTCCCTCAGTAATCCCAAGGGTGGCTCAATGAGTAAGATGCTGAGCTTGTCAGTCAGAAAGTCGGCAGTTCGAATCCCTAGTGCTGCATAATGCGGTGAGCTCCCATTACTTGTTCCAGCTTTTGCCAACCTGGCAGTTTGAAAGCACGTTAAAAAATGCAAGTAGAAAAATAAGGACCACCTTTGGTGGAAGGTAACAGTGTTCTGTTTGGTGGTTTGAATCCCTAGTGCCATGTAACGGAGTGAGCTCCTATTATTTGTCCCAGCTTCTGCCAACCTAGCAGTTCGAAAGCACGTAAAAAATGCAAATAGAAAAACAGGGACCACCTTTGGTGGGAAGGGAACAGCGTTCCGTGTGCCTTTTGGCATTACAACAGCACTGGTTCTTCAGCTTTGAAACGGAGATCAGCACTGCCCCCTAGAGTCAGGGATGACTAGCACTAGAGGGGAACCTTTACCTTTACCTGATCCCAAGTTTCTGAGAATAACTCTGTGCCTCTCTTGATTCTTCTACCCTCAATTCCTTCTAAGGATGCATGAAGGGAAGCTTCTGATGTGGGCCAGAGCCTGCTGGTCCAGGAGGTCATCTGTTTTTGACCTGGTTTATAAATATTGCTTCTGCCCCGGGGTCAAAAGCCTCTGAATCCATCACTGTTGCCAGAATGATGAGAGGATGTCCAGAGACATTTGTCTTCTTTTGGCCCTGCTCTTCACCTGAGGAAGACACTTGAAGTGGAACCCTGATCCTTGCTAGACGGCTGCTTAAATCTACTACTTCCAACTCCATGGAAGATTTTAAACCCATCTTCAGCATCGCTCATTTTAATGTCTGCTAGACAGAGTTGATCTGTGTTTTGTCATTGCACACATTATCTGGAACAGGGCTCTTCGAACGACATGCCAAACCTGATGAGATTCCGCGATCAGGCCAGCATTTGGAATGATCAGACAGTCCGCTTCATGTCAATTCACTCCTCCTATATACCATATTTTTCGCAGTATAAGATGCACCTTTTTCCCCTATAAAAGAGGGAGAAAATCTGGGTGCATCTTATACACCGAATACAGCATTTTGGGCCTACCGAAACCCTGCCCTCTTTGCAAAAATGTATGCGCAGAGGGTTTGGGAGGCTTGCAAAGTACTCCTAGGGGCTGGGGAGGGCAAAAATGAGTGAAAACCGGGCTGTTTTCGTTCATTTTTGCCCCCTCCCCAGCCCCCAGGAGCACGCTTAAGAGTCTCCCAAAGCTCTGCATGCCCCCTTTTTTCTCCAAAAACGAGGGAGGCCTGCTGAGTGCAAAAACTTTTTAAAAAAATTTACCTCTTCAAAATCATGGTGCGTCTTGTACTCCGGTGCGTGTTATAGTCCAAAAAATATGGTAAACCATTATGTTCATCATAAAGGGAACACTGTTGCAGGCCTGTCAAGTTCTCTAGGGCAGGGGTGTCAAACTCAAGGGCCACATCAGGGTTGTCTTTGATCTTGAGGGGGGTGGGTGGGCCTGGCCAGCTCGACATCACTCATGTCGGGGGGCGCTTGTGGTGGCCTGAGCACTCTGTAGCAAAAACAGGCTCCTGAGCTCCGTATCTGGCTGCGACGGCCTCCTGCAACCCTCTGCCAGCAAAAACAGAGTTTGGGAGGGCCCCACACAGCCCTCCCGACCTCAGTTTTCACTGGCAGAGGCACCGCGGGCTGGTCCTTCGCTGTTTCCAGGGCGGCCCCCGCAGGCCAGATCTAAGCGCCCCTGGGCCTTGAGTTTGACCCCCCCTGCTCCAGGGAATAGATGTCCTTTCTCCAAGGAGACTTCCAAAAGACTTAAGGAGATTTACTTCCAAGAATTCTGTTCCTACCAGAGCCTTCCTAGCTAGTGAAACATGGAAGTGGTTGCATAGATGGTGCACCCTTCTCCTCCCCCACAAGTTGCAGCTGCGCTGTTGTCATGCTTGACCCAGAGCACAATGTGCTGGATGGCAAGTCGAGCATAGCGGGCCTGAAGAATGGGCTCACTGTCTCTCAGCTAAATAGCCACCCTATTTAACACATTTTTTTTGTGATTTCAGATGATGACTTCCAGCTAATACAAAGAAACTTCATGGACAAATACTACCGAGAGTTTGATGACACAGAGGAGAATAAACTGGTCTACACACCTATCTTTAATGAATATGTAAGTTTGTTGTGGTCTTTTTGGTCCATACGGCTAAGATCCCCCCCCCCCCCAAACGAGGTTGAATTGCTGTTTGGCTCATTTATAAAGATGCTAAAAGTTCCAACTGGGCAAGAATGCGTATTCTGACTTCGCTCAAACACAGAGAAATGTATGATGTAGTAGAACCGAGTTCCCCAACCTTTTCAGCCTTCCGGACCATCAGGGGGGAGAGGCGGGGATTGTTCCGTGCATGTGGTGGGCAAGCCTGCGCACAGCTCAATTTGCGGGAGCGGCAGGCAGAAGTGGCGAGTAGGGATATGTGCCCATGCTTGCCCATCACTTCCGGCGCCCGGTTCCAAAATGCTTTTTTCAGTGCCGTAACTTTTGAACGGTCACTAAATAAACCATTGTAAGTCGAGGACTACCTATACAATTAATGTTATGATGTTAAATAAGGAGGAATAGTTCCTTTAAAAAAAAAAAAAAAGAGAGCAATGTATGGCCCATCTCCAAATCCTATTTACCAAATCCCCAGGATTTATTACCTACAGAAATGTTTCTCCCTCCATTACAAGATGAGATTCTTTTTCTCTCCTGCTAGCTCGGCATTTGCTTCCCTAATTACTTAACTTGCTTAAAGAGGTGGAGATTATAGCTGATCCGATCTCGGAAAGTCTAAGCAAGGATGGACACGGATAGTATTTGTTTGTCACATTACCAGGAGATCCCAGAGCTGTGGATTTGCCCACCATATTGTTGCCAAGAAGTCAATCTAGATCTGTGATGGCAAAGCTATGGCATGCGTGCCACAGGTGGCATGCCGAGCCCACTCTGCGAGCACATGAGCCATCGTCCCAGCTCTGTTCCACTGCCTATGTGCATGCGCCTCCCTCTGGCCAGCTGGTTTTCAGGTCTTTGCTGTGCAGGATATGCAGGGGTCACGTGTGCATGCATGGGGGGTGGGCACACACTGCATTATGGGTGTGGCACACAACGATAAAAAGGTTAGCCATCACTGATCTAGATTGTCATTAGCTATCAAAGAGCTGGCCCGAACTTTACTTTAATCTACTTCCCGTTCCACTGGCACCTAGTACACCTGCTTGTACCTTTGACCACTCTTCTTATGCGTTCTCAATTGCTGAGTTGTTGAAAAAGAAAGTGCATTAAACATAGCATCCTCATTATCAGACAACTGTACCTTCAATAGCAAGTTCAGAGGGCAGAGGGTTTATTTTTGCCACAGATTCATTAAAACGTTCAGCCATCAGAGAGACTGTAAATCAGAATTGTGCCCTCTGAATTATCTCCAGGTTACCTTTAGCTTCTCAGTGGTTACCTGTTAGGTTACCATTCCAGGAATTGGAAGTCCAGGTATTTTCAAGTGGCCAGGATTGAGAAACACAGTTTTAATTATTGTAACCTGGTTTATGGCTGCCAGGTATGTATGCCATGCACAATTGGAACGGTGTATAAATAAGGAGGAGGCAATAAATAAAACTTTCTCATTTTAGATCTGCTTAGTTGAAAAATACATTGAAGCGAAACTTTTGGACAGGATTCCTGGTTTCAACATGTCGGCCTTCACCTTATCTTTGCAGTAAGTCGTGTTTCTGCCTTGTTTTTTATGTTTAAAGTTGGTTGAGTTCTTTATTGTTCTGACGTCTTCCTCTGTTTTTCCTCTGTTCAGGGAGTCCTCAACGTACGACCACAATTGAGCCCCAAATTGATGGTGTGAAGTGAGAAATGTGTGTGTTTTGCCCCATTTTACGACTTCTCTTGCCACACTTGTTAAGTGCAATTTGTTAAATTAGCAACACCATTGTTAAGTGAATCTGACTTCCCCATGAACTTTGCTTGCCAGAATATCACAAAAAGGTGATCACACATGA